>NC_056522.1:191495700-191573105 GCF_019175285.1 Sceloporus undulatus
GATTGTCTCATGCTCTCTGTTCCTGAGCAAGAGAGATTTCAGTGATGCTCTTTTTTCTCCCTGATTGCTCTCCAGTTTTCATGGGGCAGAAGCCTCATTCTGCAGAGTAATTAGAGTAATTTCCCAACATTCCTTCCTAGTGCCTTTTGTTAGTTAATCAAAGAGTAAGCTCAGTTCAAGCCATTTTCTCTCATGAGGCTGCTGATGACCTAGCAGCCTAGGGAGAAATAGTGGGGCTAAAGTCCCTACCTTTCGCTCAGATTCTGTGGCTCACAGCTCTGAAGCTGTTTTTAAGGTAAAAAATGACAAATTGTTTTCCATGTTTTATAAATAATATAATATATGAGCAATTAAGTTGCTTTTCAACGAAGCGTCATTAAATATTCATCCATTTTTTATTTTCATAAATTTTACAATTTACAAGGTGTTGCCTTTCCCACTTTATGTTAACAAGGAGTTAGACTTCAAAGCCAACACCGCCAGGCTTGGATGTAGAAAGGTGAGGGTCAGTAAATTCTATGTTATAATATGATGGGCTCAGTTATGCCACATTTTAACTTATTTATTACATTTCTAGCCCACTTGATTTCACATGGATCTCAAAGCAACATATAATAGGCATAAACAGACAGCTGTAACCATTATGGACACTTTAAATGTTCTTTCACACTGAACAGTTATTGCACTTTGATACCATGGCTCCATCCCACAGAAGACTTATATTTGTGTTTTGGTAAGGCACGAGACCTCTCTGCTCCCATAAAACCACAGATTTCAGGACTAACTGTGATGAAGCCATGGCAGTTTAAGTGGAATTAAAATTTAACAGAGGAAAACTGGGATGCATGTGTTCAAGCAACATCAGATTGTAGGCAAGATGGAAAAAACAATTATACAAGCTACGAGAGGCTGCAGCAGTTTGTTTTTGCTTCAACCTACAGGGAAGGACAAGATTCCACATCCCTCCCCCTGCTGTGTTAACTGAATGCAAAATACTTTTGCACTTCTAACTCATTTTGTAGCATTTGTTCTCAGTTAGTTGAGAATAAAGAGGGAATGGAAGTGAGATAAACCATTTCCAAAGTAACTGAAAGTGGGATGACAGAGGAGTATTTGGGGCTGTTCCTGCCAAACTGGAACAATTGGGGTGTGTGAAGTGTTATAATTGTATAATGTGAAAACATGGTATGAGTATTCAGAACACAAGCCTTAATGAAGTCTCTCATTTTTCCATGTGGAAGTCCATGGGGAGAAAATCATGGCATATCTGTCCTGGGAAGGCCTATTGCTTAAAGTTAAAGAGAGCATGCTTTGCCTGTGGACAGTTCCCAGATCAAACTCCAGCTGCAAAGCTTTTCCTTAACACATGGGGAAACACACTTCAGGGTTATGATACCACACCCGCCAACCTTCCTGTTTTGGCAGGGACAGTCCCAGTTAACCCTCTGTCATTCCATTTTTTTCCAGCTAATTTTAAAAGTCCTACTTTTCTCTTTTCTCTTCCTGCTTTCCAACTTTGTTCTCAGCTCACTTCAATTGCTGCAAAATGAGTTCAAATGACGTGTAAAAAGTAGTTTGCACTATGAAGACTGGAGGTGATGCAATCTTTCTCATCTCAGCAGGCAAAAGCAAGCTCCTAGCTTGTGTCTTCCTCCTCATTAATACATTTGCCATCTTGACCACACTCGGATGTTGCTTAGCCATGTGTCCCAGTTTTCCTCAGAAAAATGTTGGAGGGTATGTGGTATCCACTCCTTTTTTCAAAAAAATAATTCCCCACCTCACGATCCACTAGCTGGAATCTAAGAATTCTGAACCCAAGAATTTGTTTTAAGTCTTAGTACTGAATGGATCTCAAAGTCTTTTGAAAGTCTACCTCTTGTTATCACAAGCTTTTTGTCAGCAGAATTTTGAGCAGTCTTATTTAAGATGGTGGTGTCATTTTGTAGGTGCTGTTGTTAAACAACTAGGAATCTGTTAAAAAAATTTCCAGATCTAATTAAAGTGCTCAAAGATCTACCAGCAGATTCAAAACTATTGTCAGAAATCCTTGCTAACATGTTTCTCAGTGGCCTGGAGAAGCTTCCTCCCATTGTAGAGCCATCTTTTAAAAAAATATTGTCATTTATGCACCGTTATTTGTGTCACTTTTCATGCTATAGGTAACTACTAATTTTGTGGATATTTTTAGCACATATTTGGGATTTCAGCTTTATATCTTTAAATGTATAGATATTTTTTCCTCCAGTGTGCTCAAAGTACCACACACAGCTCTCCTGTCCTCATTTTATCTTCACAACAATTCTGTGAGTTAGATCGAAGAAAAAGGGACTACAGTCACCGTAGTCTCTGACATTCCTTTCCAAAACTCTGAACAACTACACCCCATTGGCTTTTTCAAACCTGTGATTTTAATCATGTTGTATAAGGTATTTTCTATATGAAAGCTGGACTCTTTGAAATTAATGCAAGAATACATGTTAAAAAATTACAAATAAAACAATAAAAATATCTACCAGTAGCTTCAGATCCCTCTTAAGGTCTCCTCCCTCACTTTCCAGGTCCTGGCGAGCTGCTGCCAATTAGAAGAAAGACTACAGGGCAATAATTTGGAGTGATACAAGGCAGCTTCCTATGCTTCTGTTCATGTAGATTATTACCAGTCTGTGGGCTGGGGTCTTGACAGTTTTATGGCACCAATAAATCTGACAGTCCTCAAGAGGCTGTGAGAGGCTATGCTGCTTTCGTTTCAACAGTGCTTCCCCCTTGTGGAATTTGTTACAGACAAAAGCAGCACATACATGAGGGTGGGGAACCCTTGGTCCTCCTCCAAATGTTTAGACTGTAACACTCTCTAGAGGTTGAATATCCCTTATCCAAAATGCTTGGGAGTAGAGGTATTTTGGATTTTCGGTTTTTTTTGGGGGGGGGTGTTTTGTTTTGTATTTTGCTATATCTGTAATTGCATATATATGTTTAATAGGATATCTTGGACATGTGCCCCAAGTCTAAACACAAAATTCATTTATGTTGCCTATACACCTTATGCAAATACCCTGAAAGTAATTTTATACACAATATTTTTTGAGAATTTTGTGTACACTGAACTGTCAGAAAGCAAAGGTGTCACTATCTCAGCCATCCATGAAAAAAGTTTTGGGTTTTGCAATAGTTTGGATTTTGGAATTCCATATAAGGTAGAGTCAACCTGTATCTCTTACAAATGTCCCCGCTGGATGGAACACCAGGAAGCTGGAGTTCAAAATATCAGAACATCAAAGATTCACCATCCCAGACAGAAGCTTGCTAGCTAGCTAGTTTACATATATATGATTTTTGGGAATTTGTTACATCTTATTTTTTTTCTTTGTGATATAAAGAGGAGTGTGAGAGAGCAAATAGGCTTTGCAAGTGTTTTCACAGTGAGGATGCCCACTTATTGGTGATACATGTTGGGTAGGCACTGACTATAATATCAGAGTGCTACTTAATGGCAAGAAAAAAGTCCAGCTGTTACAAAATATTTTCACTTGGTAGCAGTCCAATGTGGGCAGTGTTGGTGCAGAAAGCTTGGACAAGTTACCTTTTTTGGTATGCTGTGGCTGGGGGATTCTAGGAGTTGTAATCCAAAAATTCTAGGTTATGCTCACATTTAGAAAACAGCTTGGCCTTTTTTAGTGGCACAACCCCAGAGCAGGGTACTTCTCTTTGTGTGGTCACATGCAAAAGCTCCTGCCATTTTACTTCATGTTACTCAACAAAGCCTGACTACACTCAGACACCTAGTAGGAAGGAACACCAACAATCTAAGATATACATATGATACCTTAATACTAGCACAAACTATCATAGAGGTGGAACAATTACTAAGGAAAGTTGAAGAAGAAAGTGAAAAGGCAGACTTACTGCTGAACATAAAGGGGAAAAAAATAACATTCAGCCTAAATAATGAAGAAATCAAAATAGTTAAAGATTTCTCATACCTTGGATCAAATTTTGATTAGAATGGATACTGCAGTAAAAAAAATCAGAAAGAAACTAGGAATGAGAAGGGCAGCTTTGGAAGAACTGGATAAGATATTAAGTGTAGACATACAACTGAGCACTAAATTGTATTTCCCATTGTCATGAATGGATGTAAGAGCTGGGCAGTAAAGAAAGTGGATAGGAAGAAAATAATCTCATTTGAAATGTGGTGCTCCCTGTTTGCTTCAGATTTTCCTGTAAGATCCAGAGCCCTCTGTTCCAATGTCGGGTGGCTGTTTAAAATGCACCCTATTGTACCTCCTGCACAGCTGGTTTTGCTACGAATCTCTTACTCTGAGGTCAAAACAAGACACCGAACCATATGACTGACACTGGGCATCTGATTCTGACCCGAGAGTGGCCAATGCATCACCATGGCAGATGTGCCAAGTGGCACAGCAGGATATATGTACAAACAGTTTGATCAGAACAGAGAGTTCCAGGTAAAGGGGAGGTTGGAGCAGCTCCGGGGCCAGGGTACTCCAGGCTGCTCCAGGTGGTGCAGATACTACCTTAATCTTTTCCCATGCTCATTCAATTACTCACACAACACTCAATTTTTTTTATGATAACAGAACTGTTGGATGATGCAAGAGAGTGAGGAAGAAGAGTAAGGAAGCAATGCCTGTTTTCTTTTGCGTTGGGTCCCTAGCCAGGGGTAGCATTTAGCATTTACATTTCTATAAAGCTTCATAGTGAACTAAACACTCTCCAAGCAGTTTACAACATGTAAGCCAAAGGGATGGGTCAGCTGGGAAAATTGTACCATTTGAACCATTAGTTATCTGATCCCAAGTTCATTAAAGGCAGACAGCACTCAAGTTAAGATTCACCTGTTACTGGTCTGCTTTTTTTTTTACATGGAATGCAGATCCATATTAGTATTAGTATAATATTCATATACTACCCCTTTCCCAGTCTTGGACTCTGTCCTGTCCTTCCCAATCTTGGACTCAGTCTTATCCTTGATCTCAGGCAGCAAAACTTCATGGCTGGCTCAGAGAAGTCAGGGTCGTTCTATTTTCAGTCCCACCTGCCATGAAGTAAATTTTCTTCACAAAAAGGAAAGACTCATATATAACCATAAATCAGAGTGTTAAAAAGTGATAACCATTTTATAAAGTAGTCTTAATAAGTGATGGAGGACTGGGAGGAGTATCTCCCATTAATATCAATGGAAACACCGTCTGGTTACATATTCCAATATTAGTAGGCATGTGAGGTACACTGGAACCTCCCAATCCAGGTGCTGGGGCTAGGCCAGTATGATAATATGAAAGAATGCTTGGGGTTTTGTTATGTTTTTTATATTTTCACCCCTTCCCTTTACAAATGACTGAAAAGAACCTCACTGAAAAATTGTTTTGGTGCTTGTCTGACTTGGAATAAGGCAGCCTCTCATGTCCTTCTGATATATGAAATCCTGGAATCATAGACTCAGAGTTGGAAGGGGCGACAAGGGCCATCTAGTTCAACCCCTTGCACAACTAAAGCAATACAGAACTAAAACACTCCTGAGAGATAGCCATCCAGCCTCTGTTGAAACACCTTCAAAGATGGAAAGAACATCACTAACCCTCTGAGGCAGTCTATTCCACTGTTGAACAGTTCTTACATTAAAGAAGTTCTTCCTAGTGTTTCAGTGAAATCACTTTTCTTCTTCTGAAACAGAAGAAGACAAGGTTGCTCCATCTTCTACATGACACCACCAGATATTTAAAGCTGGGTATCATATTATTTGTCAGTCTTCTCTTCTGCAAGCTAAACATAGCCAGCTTCCTAGACATTCTCCCCACGACTTGGTTTCTAGATATTTTGCTGTCTTAGTCATTGTTTTTGGAATGAGTTCCAGCTTGTCAACATCCTTCCATTTTGTTAATATCCTTCTTGAACTGTGGTCTCCAGAATTAGGCAGACCCTGGGTTTGCCAGACCCTTCTGATTAACATTGCCACTTTTGGTGAAACATGCATTTTAAAGGATTAATTGAATTTTTCCTGAAATTCCTGAAATGCTCTGTCACAGCAGGAATCTCCACATTTGGTTGACACAGGAGTTTATCACATGGGGAAAAGTGGGGGTTTAGACTGTCATTATCCTGTGAAAGTTGTGCGATTACGCTGAAGATTTTCACGTGATGTTGCAATTAAAGAGGACTTATCCTGGGAATAACCAGGTAATAACCAGCAACAAATCATTCATGGGGAAATCCCGTGAATGATTTGTTGCTAGTTATTACCTGGTTATTCCCAGGATAAGTCCTCTTTAATCATGGCGTGTGTGAAAATCTTCCTGCGATTGCGCAACTTTCCTGGGATGATGACAGTTTACACCCCCAATTTCTCCCCCGATTTCCCCCTGTGTGAAAACTCCTTACTCTAGAACTAAGTATTTCACCAGCAGACAGTAGAAACAAAAATATGTATTAATGTTGTTCCATTTAAGCTCTAATCCTGTAATTTACCAGGGAATAAAGTCCATTCAATGCCTCAGTGAGTAAGCCCCACTGATATTGGGGTCTTGGGGGGTCAGACTAGGCAATCTGTTAGATATGTATTTAAATAGATGCTTCTTTATGTGATCAAATATGTTAGCTCATTATAACATGGGGTTGTCATCAACTGCCTACCTTACATTTAGTGTTCTTCGTATTGTGATTGGTCTATTGAAGGTAGAACATGGATTTAATTTGTGAGTGTGATCCCTGGAATATCTTAGCCTTTCATTTGATCTTGAGCAGATGTACAGCTGATTTCATTGTGAAGTTTGTTCACCTGCTTAATATGAAGGAATAGGCGTATGATGTGGATGAGTGGAAAACTGGAAGATAAAATAGCAGTGGACTAGGCTCCTGCAGATGGGAAGACAGAATAAAGAGCTCATAAAAAGGGGTCAGAGAAATCAGGATGTAAATTAATATGTGTGCATTCACCTACTTGGGGACAAGGATGTGTATGTATTCAAAATTAAAGTTACATAGTTTGTCTAATAAAGGCTATAGGTAGCAAGAAGTCAGATAGCAAGCAATAACATGAGACAGCTGGAGTGAGTTCAGTCACACATGACTGTGCTAAGGTTAGTAAAGGCATGCACAGCACAAACAGTGTGTGAGCCCTACAATGGACCATCTGAAAGCTTTGGTTATTGGAGTGAATTGCCTTATAGTGGGGTTGGGCCAATATGCTTACCTGGATGTTGCTAAACTGCAATTCCCTGCAGCTCTAGCTAGTATAGCCAGCAGTGAGGAATGCTGGAAGTTGCAGTCCAACAACATCTGGAGGGCCACATGATTCCCATCCCAGCTCTATAATAGCCTTAGAAACTCTGCTGGATCAAAGGGCAAGGGTCCTTGTTAGACAAATGTGGACATGTGAGAATTTAGGTGTTTTTAGGCCTTGAGCCTGGAAATTGTTTCCTGTAGTCATTCCCTTGTTCAAATAGAAAACAAGGAGTTAAAAGTCGGTCAAGTAGTAGCTCTCTCAGCAAATATTGTAACTATGCATGCATCCCACTCTATCTGTCACATAACCTTGGACATTTGAGTCTCTTTTATTGAGAGAGCATGTTGACCAGGAGAGCCTGGGGTTATCTCCTGTCTCTTCTGTGAATTCAGCAGGATTGCTGGTCCACATTCTGTGTAGGGAGAGAGACCTTGGTTCAACACCTGCTCACAAACAGTATTAATGTAAAAGAGGTAAGGAGATTGTTATCTTTATGGTACTGAACAAAGCCAAATCCTTGAAGCTAAGGCCACTAGTTAATATTTTAAATAAAGCCCATGCATTCCTTTTTCTTTTCTTTTCTTTTTAGTTGTAAGCTAGGGCAAGGAAGACTGGCAGAAATTTATCCCAGCTGTAACTGCTACCACTTCAATGGAGAAAAATCAATTAGTTTGGATGTCTTTCTTGTTTGTTCCAAGGGCTCAGAATGGAGTATAATACATCATTAGTTCATTTTATCCTTGCACCAAATTGAATACTATAATAGCTTACAACACAATTACATGCATGTAGCAAGCCATCGGCCAGAATTAAATTGAGGCACTATACAAGCATGGAAACAGTTTTGGATGTAGTGGGACTTTCTCAGAATTCATGTGATAATGTGTTTCCTAGAGCACCTATGTACACACCCAGCCATCTTTCATGATTTTGACTTGGTTGGTGGTGGGGAGTTATTTGACTATTGCATAATGGATGTGCTCAAAGCCTTGGTGTCCATTGCCTAATTGGTTGTGCAACTATGTTGTACATCCTAATAGTGCTGGTGTGTAACTTAGACTTCACCCATGAACAAATCTTGCCATGAAAACCCCATGATAGGTTCACCTTAGGGCCACCATATGTTGGAAATGACATAAAGGCCATAGGCTGGACTTCAGCAACTACAACAATAACAACAAAGTATGTAGAATTATGACCATAGGGTACTCATAAAATATATTCTTAACCACAAGTTTTGGTTGTCTACATTTTTAGCAGATATACTATAGTATAGCAATCAGAATGACTCTTGTTCGCATTACAGAAGGGTGAGTCCCATTATGGACTGTGATAGATTGCATTCACCATTATTTCTTCCCTTCCCTAAGCAAATTTGTTTGAATTTAAATCTACCTAACATTTTGCTCAGCCAATTCGACATTCTAAGGTTGTTTTTACACCCAGCTGACACAGAGTGTGTTTGCCTTTCTATGGCATGCATGTCAACATTTGAAAGTATATTAAACCTCATGGGAATGTTAATACTCTTACTGTGTAATTTTGTATACACCTACCTAGACCTAAGTCTTAGAATTCTATGTGACTTATTCTCACATGACAGAGACTAGAACTGCCAGGTTTACTTGGCAAATAAGTGGATAGCAGAGGCCCATGGTGATTCCAGTCCCCTCCCTTACCCTCTCCTTTCTTTAGAAGCAGCCCTAAAGATGGTCTTATACCACCAGGCACTGCAGATGTACCATCACTTTCATTTTCCTACAATGCATCTGTGGTTCTGACAGAGCAGTATGCTACTCTGAAAAGGATTTAAAGAGCAGCCACAGCAGCAATGGCTGCTGCTTCTACTACTACTTCAATTAGATCTTGGGTGAATCTACACCGTAGAAATAATGCAGTTTGGCACATCTTTAAGTGCTGCAGTGTCATCCTATGTAATCCTGGGATTTGTAGTTTTATAAGGTCTTTAGCCTTCTCTTCTAAAGCGTGCTGGTGCCCACAAAACTGCACCTCCCAAGATTCTGTAAGATGGAGCCATGGCAAATAAACTGTATTATTTCTACAGTGTAATCCCCACTTTCCCAAAATTAAAGAGAGAAAAGAGGTAAGGTGGTGGATCAATGGCCTCTCTGGAGGTCTTGGGCCACCAGCAATTTTATATTTTATAAATATTTTATATTTTAATTTTTTAAAAATTATTTAAAAGTTTTATTTTCCAAAAATCATACCTTACCAAATTTTCACTTTAACCACATAAAACTGTGTACATTTAAATATATTTAGGCTGTGCATACAATATTGTAATTTCAAGTATAATTTTAATTTTGCTAGTTGTTTATGTTACAACTATTCCTTTACATTCAGTGATGTATGGGAATTGCCATTTATGAGTAACATTCTGTATAGTGTGGTATGGGAGAGGTCAATGGCTGGGGTGACACCATGAATTATTGCACCGGGTGACACTGACCTTAGTGATGCCACTGCTATTGATAGGTGTGTGTTCAGGTGATTATATAAGTGGACAGCTCCTACTGGGTTTTATTCTGCTCCCTCTGTAATGTTACCAATTGAAACCTGTGTTTGTGTGTTTCCCACCTAGAATTTATAGGAAACTGAGGGGTGAGGGAGAGAACAAAGAATGAGCCATCCCTTTAGCCATCCCTCGATTTTTGTTTCTTGGACCCACCAGAGTGTGTGACAAAATATGGGGAGAGCCAGATGATATTTTGGAAACCAGTTATACATAAAGAAAAAGAGTGTTTGATTTTTCAGTGAGATGTTGACTTAATATGGTTAGGGCATAATATTTAATGTTAAATTAATCTGATAATGTACCGAGCTGTCTGCAGTCTTCTTAAAAGATTGAAGAACAGGTCAGTGGAACAGATTAGAGAAATACAATAATATTAAATTTTACAGACCTAATTGTTTTGTTTTAATCTGATTTCATTTGATTATCTGCATATAAGTAGGGCAAATATGTCCAGAGCCATTATGTCATGAATCACAGAGCTAATGCCATTTTGCCATTTACGGTACATGATGTTCATAGGTAACTTCAAATGGTCAGTGCATGCGTTCATTTTCCTGAAAGCTTGCACAGGAACAAAAGCTAAACCCCAATGGCAAGAATCAGACAAATTAAAGCACTTTAATAGTGCAGTCCTGTGCAGCTTTATTCAGATGTAAGCCCCATATTCTATGGTAAAATGTCCTTTGTTTCTCAATTTTTAAATAAATATTTTTATTTAGATAATACAAGGTATATGTAATATTACATTTAAAACAAACCAACCAGTAACAACGGAAAATGTGTCAGAATTAAAAAGGGAAATTTAAAAAGGAAATTTACACAAACTGTACATTGTTTCCAATTTAAGAGGTATCAAACTGCATTATTTCTACACTGTAGATGCACCCTATGTCTATTTTCTCAGATACATTTGAGGAAGTAGACCAAGTCTGAAAAAGCTTTTGCTACAATATTTTTGGCTCCATTAGTATCAAAGTTGCTACAAGATCCCTTTGAGTACTAACGCTGTTGTTAATATAGCCAATAAATGGAGGGGGGAGCCACTCATCTGTATATTCTTTAAAACTTCATACTGAACTATCAATTTTTCCTTTTGAGCCAAATTCAAAAATCTTCTTCTGAAGCTAGCCAAAAAGATTAGAATTTCCCCCCCAATTTGTGGCAATTTCTATATGTGCTGCTTAATACATATAGCCAATTAATTTTTTATGCTGTATCTGTGAATTTTCACTGATAAAGAAAGAGAGAAGTGCAATTGTTGTTGACACTTGCAACATTTGCCCTGTAATTAGACTCATTGCTACAGAATGTAAGTCCAGAAACCATTAGCCTGTGGAAGAAAACATCTCAAGAATACCACAGTGCCAAGGACATTACATCCACACCAACACAATCCATTTCCATTAGAATTGATATATTTAAGTCTAACTAGCATTTGATACCATCTCGGAAGAACCTTCAGAGTATGCTCTCTCAAAGAGGAATGAAGAGATTCATTTTAATGGAGGTCGAGATCAGCACTTGAAGAAGAACCTAGATCCCAGAAAGATGCTTTAAAAAATCATCATCTGAGAATAATTTAATAAAAAAGTTTAAAAGTTATTGAAAAAAAGATGTTCATACAAAATGTGAAAGTTTTGCAATCTTGGTGATATTTATTGGAGATGATAGATAGATAGATAGATAGATAGATAGATAGATAGATAGATAGATAGATAGAGCATTTGCTGGGTCTTGATTTTTGTGTTTTTCAGGACTGGTAGCCAAACTTTGCTAGCTTTAAGGATTTCTTCTTTCCTGTTGAAGTTGTCCCAGTGCTTGTAGATTTCAGTGGCTTCCCTGTGCATTCTGACCTGATAATTGTTGGCATGGTCCAGAATTTCAGTGTTTTCAAGCAGCATTTTATGTCCAGGATGGTTTATAATGTGTTCTGCTACTGCTAATTTTTCTGGCTGACCCAGTCTGCAGTGTTTCTTATGTTCCTTGACTTATGTTTGAACACTGCGTTTGGTGGTCCTTATGTAGACAGGCTAATGGTCACTCTAGCACACACATCAGAAGGGCAGCCAGACCCAGAAAAACCCAGAGGAGTGAAGACCCAAAGGGAAGGTATTTTTTACCATACATCAAAGAAGTCACAGACAGAATAGGGAAACTGTGAGGAAACACATCCTCCAAATGGTTTACAAACCAACCAAGAAAATCCAGCAAATGCTGCGCTCAACGAGAGAAAGGAGAGACCCTCTCATGGCAGCAGGAGTTTACCGTATACTATGCAGCTGTGGACAGGTCTACATAGGGACGATCAAACATTGTGTTCTAACAGTGCTTTATCTCTAATTAAACAGGCACAATTCATCTTTCCATATCCTCCCATCCTAAGGCCTTGCCATTCAACAACAGAACAATAAACAGGTTAACATGGAAATCACCTCTCCCAACCCAGGGTCACACAGTATATATATATATATATATATATATATATATATATATATATATACTCCACTCACATCCATGCCAGCATTCTCTGAAGATGCCACCCACAGATAATAATAATAATAAATAATAATAATTTGTTTTATTTATATACCGCTATTCCAAAGATCATAGCAGTGAACAGCAAGTAAGCTAATTAGCAAGTAAGCTAATTATGCTGGCGAAACGTCAGAAACAAACTCTTCTAGAACATAGCCACATAGCCGAAAAATCCATCAAAAACTATGGATGCTGGCCATGAAAGCCTTCAACTTCACACAAGAATAAGTGCCCTTTATTTTAAGTTGTGGCTAGCTTGACCTGAATTGTAGCTGCATTGTTCAAGGTCATAGTTAGTCTTGTAAAGGCTGTTCTTTCCTTCCCAAGAGAATAACTGTGTTTCTAGTACTGATAGTAATGACTGGGATAAGAATACAGGAGTGTAGACCAAACAGGCTATTCATAGAATCATAGAATCGTAGAGTTGGAAGAGACCCCAAGGGCCATCCAGTCTAACCCCATTCTGCCATGCAGGAACTCTCAATCAAAGTATCCCCAACAGATGGCCATCAAACATCTGTTTAAAGACCTCCAGGGAAGGAGACTCCACTGCACTCCGAGGGAGTGTGTTTCACTCTCAAACAGCCCTTATTGTCAGAAAGTTCCTCCTAATGTTGAGGTGGAATCTCTTTTCCAGTAGCTTGCATCCATTGTTCCAGGTTTTGTTCTCTGGAGCAGCAGAAAACAAGCTTGCTCCCTCCTCAATATGACATCCCTTCAAATATTTAAACAGGGCTATCATATCACCTCTTAACCTTCTCTTCTCCAGGCTAAACATCCCCAGCTCCCTAAGTCATTCCTCATATGGCATGGTTTCCAGGTTTCTGTTCTTTTGTACTATGAAGAGAGGGCTGAAGGAAAATTCAAGAGTTCACTTCTCTTCCATCCTTGGGAGATGTGGGGGCAGAAATTGACATATACTAATCTATTTCCATGTGTGGTTTCCCTCCTCAATGAAAGTCACTAATCTGTATATGTGCAAAAATGCATGTCTATGGCTGAATCTACACCATCCTGTAAAAAGCAGAGTAAACTGGAGGTTTTTAAAAATTGCCTTAAAGCCCTCAGACATTGAAAAGAAGTGTTTCCATATTGGAACGAGAGGAATGTGATGTGTTCCAACAGAACTGGGACTGAGGGAAGGGTATATTATTTGGCCTATGTAGATTCAATCTATAGCATATTTACACACACACACACACAAATTGTAGGGATTAAGTCCACCTCCAAAATCAGTAATTTGCTTGCAGTGTAATTACAATAAGGGTAGAAAAAGTTGAGGCCCACTAAACCAGGGGGCCATTCACACTATGAAGTTATAGTGCCATTATTCCTCTTTAACTGACATGGGTCCATGCTATGTGATCCTGGGATTGGCACTGTCCAAAGTACCAATCTGTGGACTGCACAGGTGGTACCCATGGCACTTGAAGTGAAATAATAGCTCTATAACTATGTAGTGTTGATGATGAAAAATGTGAATGCAGATCATGCAATACTAACCTATGCAGGAATTAAAATTATGGTGACTTGGATTTTATTGAAGTGAGGATGAAGCACATGTGGTACGTTTATGTGTTTACCATAAAACTGATGGCTACTTTTAATATCCCCCCACCCCCTGAATGGTTTAAAAGCTAGCTGTGCTTCCCCTACAGAGTGTCCCAGAATTCATGCTGGAATTCTAGGGAAGACACTTTGATAAGAATTGACCAAATTCCCCACTTTTTCATATCTAGGACAGAAAGAACTTCAAGGTCCCCCTCCCTTAATCTAAAGCAGGAGAAATTACATTAAGAGAACAAAAAAGACTCTTCTACCCCCCCACCCCCCCGGCATACCAACAAACTGGTTCAGAATTCTAGCCCATGTGTTTTTCTCCACAGCATAATTTATCTGCAATGCTTTGGGACATTTGAAAACATGAAGAATATTTCAGTGGAATATTCCTTTTCTCCAGCAGCATGGAGAAAACTATCATAATTTTTTGTCCTGCCATGGAAGGATGAAATAGCTGAAGATTTTTACCCATCCTCTGTCATTTATATTGCTTATTGGGAACCATATTAGATGAACTCTGGGTGCAGATGCTCCATGTTTTGTATGAACTAGGATTCTCATTTAGACCCCCCCCCTGAACTATCCAAAGGGTAATAATTCTACAGATCACCTTAGCACATCACGCGCAGCCAGTCCTCATAGTCCACATGGAGCTTTAACCAGCACTGCTGACCCCTGAATGACCATTGAGGTACTGTGTCACCTGCCCACCTGTAGAATTAACTATATCAACACATTTTTGTGTCATGGGCCCAAGAGCAGAAAAGTCCAGATGACAAATGACTGCTTCATTTCTTTTTTGCATCTTGGGTGTTGTTGTGCCGACTGGCTAGATTTTCCTTTTATCTTGAAATCTGTCATTAAATATGTAGGTGTAGTTGTTAGTTAATCCATAGTGGATAGTGAAAATATTAAAATTTAACTTCGCTATGCTTCATTTCCCTTTTTACTAGGACAATAAAAAACCCACAAGACCCAGAGTGACTCAGAAGCTGCTTCACACATCCCCAAAGTAGAGCCATGCTTTGCTGAGTTGTTCTGTAGAGCCTCAGTGGAGCCCCTCTGGATCCTTTAACCTTTTTCCTTGGAAAAACACAGGATGAGACTGGATGCCTAGGTTGTTCTGCTTCCAGGAGCACATGATGATAAAAGATCCTTCCATTTTTCTAAGCATATTCGTTCAGGTCTAATGCTGTACTAGTGAGTGATTAAAAGTAAAATAATTGGTTTATATTTTCAAGGTGTCTCAGCTATCTTCAAACAACTTCAGGAATGCCATGAAAGAGTCCATTGTACAGTTAGGGTTGGTCTCAAAGAAGTTATGTCCCTTAAGGAGAACCCTCCATCTACCATGGAAGGCCCAAAAGGATTGCTTTGCTCCCCCATATTAATTATACCCACCAAAGAAATTTTCCTTTAGTCTCCAAATTTCTAGCATTGCTGAGAATGAGATACTGAAAATTGTTTGCACCTCAGACACTTATATTTGCTGTCTTTGCATCCCTGGTGTAACTTGGCCAGCTACTTCTCTTTGGATTCCTAAACTGTATTTCTAAATGCTTAACTGAGGTTTGAATGCCAGATATTTGGGAAATGAAGGAAAATTTAACTGAGCAGGGGACAGAATTCAAGTTGGGGACTCCTTTAAAAAAGAAAATAAAAGAACAGTTTACATTGGTGTTGTGGAAAAGAAAATTCTCTCATTTTTCAAACCAACGTTTTTATCACCCAGTCTCAGAGGTCTTTGTAACCCTCTGTGTGTGTAGGTGTGTGTGTCTGTCACACACATAGAGGGGATAGACATGGAAAATGAAAGATAGCTTGTGGAGGAAGGGGGTCTATTTGCATTCATTTGGCTGGAAAGTATGTCCTTCTTCTACCTAATCACAAAAAGTCAACATGGGTTGAAAGAATAGGGGGCATGCTTATTGAATTTGCAGATGATACCAAATTAGAAGGAACAACTAATACCCCAGAGGACAGGATCAAAATTCAAAATGACCTTAATCAATAAGAACGCTGGGCCAAAGCTAACAAAATTAATTTCAACACATAGAAAGGTTAGGGTAAAATAAAATAGTGAAATGCATAGGTATAGGATGGGGGACACCTGGCTGAACGAGACTACATGTGAAAGGGATCTAGGAGTCCTAGTAGATTACAAGTTGAACATCAGTCAACAGTGTGACATGGCAGCTAAAAAGGCCAATGCGATTCTAGGCTGCATCAATAGAAGTACAGTGTCTAGATCAAGGGAAGTAATTGTGCCATTCTATTCTGCCTTGGTCAGGGCTCACCTGGAATACTGTGTCCAGTTCTGGGCACAACAATTCAATAAGGATGTGGACAAATTGGAGGGTGTCAAGAGGAGGGTGACCAAAATGGTGAAGGGTCTGGAAACCATGCCTTATGAGGAAAGTCTTAGGGAGCTGGGTATGTTTATCCCAGAGAAGAGACAGTTAAGGGTGATATGATAGCCCTGTTTAAGTATTTGAAGGGGTGTCACATTGAGGGTAGAGCAAGCTTGTTTTCTGCAGCTCCAGAGACTAGAACACAGAACAATGGATTCAAACTCCAGGAAAAGAGATTCCACTTCAACATTAGGAGGAACTTCCTGACAGTAAGAGCTGTTTGACAGTGGAACACACTCCCTCAAAGTGTGGTAGGGTCTCCTTCCTTGGATATCTTTAAATAGAAGCTGGATGACCATCTGTCAGAGATGCTTTGATTGGGAGTTCCTGCATGGCAGGGGGTTGGACTGGATGGTCCTTGTGGTCTCTTCCAACTCTATGATTCTATGTATAATAAACTGAACTTAATTCTTATTCCCCAGTCCCAAAATTTTGGAAAGTGTTCAGTTGGCTCAAATGCTCCATCATTAAATTTGTTTGGTTCCATTCTAGTAGCTTTCCGGAAACCTCAGCCTTTACATATGAATTACTGTATATACTTGACTATAAGTTGATCTGATGTATAAACTGAGGGCAGGTTTGGGGGCCAAAATTAGGGATTTTGATATGACCCATGGATAAGTTAAGGGTAAAACTTAGGGGCATGCAACAAAGGGTGTAAAGGATGAAGAAAAGGAAAATGATGCAAAATTCCAGTTGACATAACTGTGCTCACCCTAAAGGTTGGATGGGTGAGAGAATAGAGCAGGGGGATTCAGTGCTTCCAGGGCAGATTACACTCTTGCCTTTCACCAGGGGATGGTCTCTTTCTCTCTCTCTCTCTCACACACACACACACGAGTTAAAGTATAGTAATTACATTGAGTGGTGAAGTTGACTTAGATTTTTGGGGTGATCTTTTCAAAGGATGGTATGTTTTGTAATGATTTTATATTTTTAATTTAGCATTTTAAGGGTTAAGGATATAAGGTTCGGCAAGTGTATTGTTTTAAATTGTATTATATTACACTGTATTATTATGTTATAGGAGGGTTATTTTAAGAGAATTTTAATATTTGACACTTGTATGATTGTATGTGATTTTGTTGTGATCCCGCCTCAATCTGTAGGGAGAGGTGGGAAATAGAAATAAATTATTATTATTATTATTATTATTATTATTATTATTATTATTATTTACCTGTGTCTTAAAATCATACTGTTTTATTGTTGTTGCTTTTAAGCATCGTTTGTGAGCTGCCTTGAGTCCAATTTGGGGAAAAGCTGGCATATAAATAAAATAAAATAATTTTCCATTGTATCTAGTGTTAAGATAGCTCTTCCCTTCTACATTTCATTGTACAGTGGTACCTCGGGATACGAAATACCTTAATTTCGTAACCCGAGGCACCACTATAGTCCTCCTTTTCACAATATACCAAGGACAGTAGTTTAGACTATGGACCCTTAGAAGAAGAGGAACCCATGGAGAAGGTCTCTTCCAGCAGGGACCAGGATGGCTCATATTTGATTGACTACTAAGCATGCCCTCAGTGCTTGGAAAAGCTGCTGTGGGAATTTCTTTTGAAAATAATTGTGTGCCTGGCTGAGGGGCATTCACGTGCCTCACCATTAGCCTTAAACACACATACCAGAACCTCAGCCATGACCTCTTAATGGCATTGTTAGCAAAAAGAAACCACAGGCTGTAAGAATCAGTCAGCTTGACAAGTCCCCCTAAGTTTGGCAATTTGGCCTCCATGAAGGATTTTGTTTCCTCTGATGAAAGGAGATAAAGACCCGGATAAATAAACATTAAAACAATTAATTCAGGAAGCAAAGATTTCCCCGGGTCAATAAATAAACAAGGAGATTTCTTGGAAATGAGACAATAGGCTGGCTCCCTTATTATCATCTCTGGAAAAGTTTCCCCTAAACTATAGCTTCACAGAATAATAATAATAATACTAACTATTATTATTATTATTATTATTATTATTATTATTATTATTATTATTTATAGCCTGCCCAATCACAAGGAATCTGGGCAGGTTACAACAATAAAAGTAAAGAGAATAAAATAAAATATAAAAAAATGCAATAAAATTAAAGAGATTGAAGTGAGTACATTCACAGTTAGGCCTGATGGAAGTTGGGCCTCTCTTTTTCACTCCCTCCCAGGTCTGATGATGAAGTCATGGAGGGAGGGCTCTTCTTCTTGAGGCAAAGATTTTATTTTAATTAATTTAAATTTAATTCTTCTCATTAAATTTAAGAGAAGAATTGGTGGACAGAGTGACGTAAGTCACAGTAAATGGGGAGTGGAACTAGGTAGGGAAGGCGTGCCGGAAGAGATCCGTCTTAAGAGCCTTCTTAAAGGCTGTAAGAGTAGAAATGTTGTGGATCTCTTTCGGCAGGTCATTCCATAGCTTCGGAGCTGTGATGGAAAAGGCCCTCTGGGTGACTGAAGTTAGTCTAGATTTTATTGGCCGAAGTAGATTCTTCCCCGAGGACCTTAGAGTGCAGGACAGACAGTACGGAGGTAGGCGATCCCTTATGTATTCTGGACCCAAGCCATGTAGGGCTTTGAAGGTAATCACCAACACCTTGTACCTTGCCCGGAAACTAATTGGCAGCCAGTGAAGGGATTTCAAAACCAATGTTATGTGATCATTACGACGAGTACTTGTAATTAACCTGGCTGCAATATTTTGTACAAGTTGAAGTTTCTGAACTTGGCACAAGGGTAGCCCCATGTAGAGCGCATTACAGAGTCCAATCGAGAGGTGACCAGCGCATGTTTCAAGGTCTCCCTGCTCCAGGAAGGGGTGCAGCTGGCGTGTCAGCCAAATCTGATAACAAGTGCTCCTGACTGTCGCATCCACCTGAGCCGTCAGGTGAAACAACGAGTCAAAGAGCACCCCCAAGCTGCAGACAGAGTCTTTCAGGGGAAGTATGACCCCATCCAGAACTGACTGACATAATTCCATACCTGGGCTTGGTTTCCTATAACAAGTACCTCCGTCTTACCTGGATTCAACTTGAGTCGGTTTTCCCTCATCCAGTCCATTACCACCCCAAGACAGGCATTCAGAGGAGAGATGCCATCCTTAGTCACTGCATCAGTCTGAGACATAGAGAAATATATTTGGGTGTCATCAGCGTACTGCCCCATGTCTCCAGATGATTTCTCTCAGCGGCTTCATGTAAATGTTAAACAGCATAGGAGACAATATTGCGCCCTGGGGGACACCAAATTTTAGCTCTCTTTTAGAAGAGCAACTGTCTCCTAGCGCCACCATCTGGAATCTGCCCGAGAGGTAGGACCGGAACCACTGTAGAACAGTGTATCCAATACCCAACTCTCTCAGGCATTCCAGAAGGATACCATGGTCGATGGTATCGAAGGCGGCTGAGAGGTCTAAGAGCACCAGCAGGGTCACACTTCCCCTGTCGATGCCTAGACGGAGATCATCGACTAAGGCGACCAAGGCCATCTCAACTCCGTATCCCACCCTGAATCTGGTTTGAAATATTGTTCTTCGGATAGTGGAGCTTCTATTCTCTCAGCCATCCAGCCTTTAGGATGTGCACAGTTGCACTTTCTGGAATTTTGTAAGTTCTTTGGCATTGTTTTCTTTTTCTTCATCCTTTACATCCTTTGTTACATGTCCCTAAGTTTTACCCTTAACTTGTCCATGGGTCATATCAAAATCCTTACCATACGTCTCCCTGGTAGGCAACACTGCTCCATATTGCAAAAGAACTGCGCAGTGAGTTGTGCAGTCTGTTTAGTACACCTGTAACTGATAATGTCTGAGGAAGCTCAACTACATGTGAGTCTTGTTCCAATGTTTCCAGATTATTTAAGAGAGGCTCACCTCCCGCCTCCCTGTTCCAGAAAAACAGAGCTTGGAGAAAATAGTGTTTTGGATTGCTACTCCCAGAATCTCCCACCCAATACATTTTTACAGGTTGGGGAATTCAAGTTCATACAGGCTGTGGAATTTTGGGATTTTTGTAATCCAAACACAACTTTGTCAAGCTTTGAATTGGAAAGTTATCGTCAAACTGTTTCATGCAATGGACTGTATGGCTAATGCTGAACCACAGGCACAGATCATTGCAACAATTAAAGAAAAAAACAAGAACAGTTTCTACAGCCCTCCTGTTAGAAGGCAAGATGTCCTTTTATCATTAACACTCTCTTCTTGTCTTGGAAACACATGTTACTTGGAAGGCAACATATTTATTAACCCACATGCTGAGAATTTTTTAAAAAAATAAATGTGCTTTAGATTGTAAGGTTTTTTTTTTTACTTTAATTTGCAAGAAAATAAAACAAAAAACTAACACAATAAAATAAAACCTAAACTCCAATAAGCCACACATGATGATGTTGATTATGAATACTATTTTTTTAAGGGAAGATGCCTCATGTGTAGGAGCAAAGTAGAATGTAAGAAATGTTTTGATTTCATTTCTGATAGTAACGCTGCATTGGAGATGGAAGGTAAATAAGCTTTGTGTAGGTATCAGTCTACCAGAAAGTGGATGTGACTTCCTCACACAGCAGGACTTGTAATGCTGCCATCATGTTGCAGTTTACCCAACCCAAATTTGGCACAAGGGCTTTGTTCTACATGGTAATTTTCATGGAGGCTCTTTGAAAGAGTCCCAGATTGTTTCTAACTTTGGCCCTCTGTAGACCGGTAATTTGGGCTGGGTTGGGGTTGGAGTCGAAGTGTAGCATCTACATGACGCGTGCCCTGGCTCCACCCCCAGGGTGGTGTGACGCCGTGCGCCACACTGCACAGCACACAGCATCACAGTACACCTCTGGTGCTTCATCTATACAACACAGCACCAAAGAAGCATCGTAAAGCTGTGGCACCACAGCCATCACACCCTTTGCAGGGTGCAAAAAGGAGCCACTTTTTGCAGCTCCATTTTGTGCCCTGTGTGGCTGCCACGGCCCTGATCTAGCTGTAAAAGGGGTGGCTGGAGGCTGCCCTTTGAGGCATAGCCCCCTTGTAAAAAGAGAGACAGGGCTGGGGGCTTTCATGGCCTGGTTCATGTAGTATTTTTTCTTCTTCTGTGACAATATGGAGATTGGTAGCTCACAACAGCAAGCAAGACTATTTATGAATGGAAGAAGGCAAGGTTTTGACAGTCTCAGGCTGCTGCCACATGGCAGTTTGACACCACTTTAACTGTCATGGCTTCCTCCTTTGCAATCCTGGGATCTGTAGTTTGTTGTGACACCAGAGCTCTGTGACAGAGAAGGCTACATATCTCAAAAATCTACAAGTGTAACTGATGTAACGTAAGTTTGTTTATGTATGGGAATGGAATGTATGTCCTTTTATATCTGTTTTTTAAAATGAATAAAATTAATTTTAAAAAACTACAAATTCCAGAATTCCATAACATTGACTTAAAGTGGTGTCAAACAGAATTATTTCTGCAGTTTAGATGGAGCCTCAGTGATACAGCTTTTTATTTTTCTGAGGAGGGACTTTTGCAATTGAGAAGCTCCACAGAATCATATGGAACTGTTGAAGAGCAAGAAGAAGAGGAGGAGGAGGAGGAGGAGAGAAAAAAGATGAACCAACCAATCATTCCTAAATTATTTTAAAGCAAGCATTCCGACATTCCTCTTCCTACCCTTTTCCTTATCAAGATCCAGCCTCTAATTGTTATTACTTCTACTTAATGCCTCTTGCTCTGTTCTTCAGTGCTGGGTTTGTAGAAGTTCAGGTCCTGAATTCCCCCTCTCCCCACCAGTAGGGAAGCCCCAGTCAGCTTGGAAAGTTGCAGAACTTCCTAGCCAATATTGCAAACTGATCATACTGGCTGGGAGTGGCAGATGTTCTGGGAGCTGAAGTCTGAAATAGTAAGGTTTCTAAGTTATGGTCACAGCATTCCAGAGAGCAAGAAATCAATATGGTGTGTGTGTGTGTGTGTGTGTGTGTGTGTGTGTGTTTGTGTTTAAAAATGCTATCCACTGCAACCTGAACTAAAGCAACTCCAAACTGAGACAGATGAAACACTCTGTCCCCACTTGTGGACCTGAATTAGTACAGTCATCCCTCCATTCTCACGGTCTTCGGACCCACGTCCCTCGCTTAAGTGCAAGAGATGGACGGAGAAAGAATGAATGGGGTGTGCACCCATGGCATGCACCTGCACGCTCCCATGTGCCCGCACCTATATTCAAGACAATGAGGCTTGAATATAGGCAACATCATTTTCATGAGGGGGTCTGGAATGGATCTCCCATGAAAATGGAGGGGCCACTGTACTTACCCCTGTTCAACCATCATTTGTTGCCTGAGTATTTGGGGTGCCCCAACCTCACATTTCCTAGTTGCAAAAAATTCTGTGCAGTCTGGGAAAGATAGTTTATGGTAGAGAGCAACTGCCTCTTCCCAATGGCAAGAATTTACTTCCTTTGGGATGGATGGCAAGCAGTAATCAGAGGTTGCTGCTACACTGCCAAAATTAATGCAGTTTGACTCCACTTTAACTGCCATGGCTCCACCCTATGGAATCTTGGAATTTGCTATTTATTTCATGAGTTTGCTATAACACCAAGCTCTCTAACAAAGAAAGCGAAATATCTCACAAAAGTAGAAATCCCAGAATTCCATAGCATTGAGCCATGGGAGTCAAAGCAATATCAAGATGCATAAATATTGGAGTGTAGATGCAGCACCAGATGCACAATAGTTTTGGTCTTGAGGATTGCCTTTGCACTTTGCTGTCGTGGGAGTGGAGGCAGGAGTTGCATGAGAAAATTAGTATACAAATACAGGACACCTTCCCTTATGTGGGGGATCAGTTCTGGAATCCCTTGAGTAAGGGAAATTCCACACATACTCAAACCCCATTTAAAACAATGGGGATCATGCACATGGTGCACACACCATTGCCTTTTATGGTGAGCCACTTTCAGCATAAGTTGAAAGCTGAGTAAAGCACGTCTATGCATGATGCGGGTGCACTGTACACACTTTTAAAAAAAAAAAATCACCTCAGGGGGAAGATGCTGGATGAGGAGCAACTGTAGCAGCCTGGTAGCTTTCCTTCTTCACAGCTGTTCCCCTGTGCCCCACCACTTGCCCAGGGCTTCATGCCATAGCCAGTGCCACAGTTGTGTTGAAGGAGGGTCTCCTAACTGCTAGTCCAGGTGGAGTTTGAACATGACATGATGAGGAGATACCTTCTTTCCCTTTGTCTCAAGCAGCACAGTGGCTTTGCCCAGCCTGGTCTTTTATAAACAGTCTTAAGACTTCAGACTTCAATTTCAATCTCTTCTAATCCTTGTTCCCAGCATTTATTTATTATTTTTTATGTTGGTAATATGTAGATGTAGTCAGAGCTCTAGAAACTGCAAAATGTGCAGCCAACTGCAGTGGGGAGAGAAGAGGAGGCCTCATTCTGGAAATGGCAATCTGGTTCGATGACAAAGGATGCCTTTGAAATTCTTTCAACCATCTTTTCAGAGATTTTACTGTCACCACAGTGTGACTGTCTCAAGTGAAATTATCCCATATAAATAGGTAGTGTTCAGAAAGGTACCACATGAGTGTCTGAATAGACTCAAATTTTGTGTTTTGATGCACTGGTGCTGCTCTAATAGTTTTCCTAAGAATTTTCTGATCTTATTAATTAATTTTAAACTATATTATGAGACCACCTGCTGGTCCTAAGGATCCTCTGCAACTCCCTTCACAATGAAGTTACACTGGCACCTGCCCTACTCACTTTCTGAAAACAGCTGAAGAGTTTTCTATTTCAACAGGCCTTTGAAGATTGATCATTTAGACCAGTAGTTCTCAACCTTTGATTCTCCAATTTTCTGGACCTCTGTTCCTAGATTCCCTTATCATTGGCCATGCTGTCAGAGGCTTCTGGGAGTTGGAGTCCAAAACAGCTGGCAGATCAAATGACAAAGAACCTTTCATTTAGAGAGTCTGGGCCTGTAATGAATATACTGGATTTCTGATTTACTATATGGTTGTGCTGTTGTGCTTTTTATGGCTTATGTTCTTAAATAGCTTAAAACATTTTGATACAAGTTGATGCTCCCTTATCTGAAGTGTTTTGGATTTTTTCAAATTTTGGAATACTTGTATTTGCATATACAGACATAATGAGATACCTTGCAGGTGGGACCCAAGCCTAAACAAGAAATTCATTTATGTTTCATATACACCTTCTACACATAGCCTGAAGATAATTTTATTCAATTTTTAAAATAATGCTGTGCATTAAGTTTGTGTATATGGAACCATCAGAATGGGAAGGCATCAGCCATCCATGAAAAAAGTGTTGGTTTTTGGAGTATTTTGGATTTCAAAATTTTAGATAGGAGAGTTGTCTGTAGTTTAATCACTTTTTAACTTTTATATTTTATGATTTAAAAAACAAACATTGTAAGCTGTCTTGAGTTCCAAACAGGGGGGAAAGGCAGGCTTTAAATAAATATCATCCACATCATCCCCCCCCCCCCCCCCAGTTTACGCTATAATCAAACCCAATAAAATTATGCTTAAACACAGAACATAAGAAGCCATAGAAAACAGTTAAAAGTTCAACATCATAATTAAGCAGACTTCAATGACTGGACCATATATTAAAGTATATATGGAAGGTCAGCCAAAATTAAAGCTGAACGAACAATTAACATGTGATCGACACACAGGTATTTCCTGTGTCAGAACAGAGATGTGACTGGATGTTTACTTTCCAGTTTTCTCTTTTCCATTTCTTAATAAGTCCCCAGTCCCTTTGCAATAAGTCCCTTATTGCAAAGTGCCAAACTTTGACAGTGTAGGTTTGGGCCAGGGACAACTGAAGGGACCCTCACAGTCTCTCAATCATGCCTCCTGAGTGAGAATATTTAGAATATACCACAGTTGGCTACTATTTAAATGATAGGAATATGGCTTTATTGGCAGTACTTTCAGCCAAACTATTCTGCAGTAATGTAAACAGAAACATGGCCTGTTTCCACAGTGACTGACATTTTTTTTTATTTGTGCAAAGGGATCTTGTAGCATCTTTGAGAATAAGCAAAATATGTTGTGGCATAAGTTTTTGTAGGCTTAGGCTACTTCCTCAGATGCTCTCAGATCTCAGGTTCATCCGAGGAAGCAGACCAAGGGCTCATTCCCATTACAAAATAACCCGGTGTGGAAGGTGGGTTATTTGGTGATCGAATCTCTCTGGAGCCATTTATTCTCCTTTTACTCCCCTTTGTCGTTCACACTTGAGGGGGGGGGGGAGGAAGGGAAGGAAAAGGAAAGAGAAGGCTAACTTCTTCTGAACAATCCTTGCCAAGAAAACCCCACGATAGACTTGAAGGCACACAACAACAACAACAACAACAACAACAACAATAGAGAGGGGTGGTGGCATGGGAGTAAGGTTAGGGCCATGGCAGCTCCTCCTCCTCCAAATGGACTGCCCTCCAGTGTGCCCTCCATGAAAGCTCGTGCTAAATTATAAATCAGTTAGTCTTAAAGATGCTACTAGATTTCTTTTTTCTTCTTTTTTTTTTTGGCCCTACTTTTCCCCATTCTCATAAAAAACAAATTGAAAGAAAATTGTCATCCATCTCTACCGTCAAACAATGCCATTAGTTATTTTGAATGCTTGGAAATGCCACATAAAAAGCTTAGCTTTAGTAATAATGTGGCTTTATCCATACATTAAAAGTCAGTCGAATAAAGGTGGCAATTGAACCATAAGAAAGTATGTTGATGGTTTATGCCATGATCAATGATAATGTTTTCCTCTCCTTGGATTCCGGCCGCTGGGGGATTCTTTTAATCATTGGCTTAAGTGAAACCAGAATTTTCACCAATTCCTTAAGAAGTGTGACTAGCTCAATTTATTCCTTAATTCGAACTTGCTGTCATGACATTTGCCTCACATTATGGTCTTATCCTTGGGTTACAGCAAACAGTGGTGTAGGATTCTGCACAGCCAGAGGAAAAAATGTGACACTGAGCAGGGAAAGAGGAGAGGTTTGGGTGGTCAGGGGCATGTAATATTCTGAGCAAAATTCACTATATAATCCCAGCTAGTATAGACCAACTGTATCAATGAGTCTTAAATAATGCTTAAATTAACAAGTCCCATTCTTTCAACAGGGCAGCTTTAGCTGAGACTAAGCATTTGATCTCGCCCACTGCCAGCAAAAAGGTGTGCAAACCGATGAATTAAGAACATTCCCACTGTTACCCTAAAAATTGAGGGATGTTGGGGGTCTCCACCAGCAATGCCAGTGTCTTCTTAAAATGTGGGCAAATTATAGTTCAAATATGGCTTGCAAGAAGATGGTACTTGGGGAAATCTTTTCACTTGTGTATACCTGTACTAATAGCACTGAGCACTCCAGTAAATAACAAGTTTTTTTTTATTTAGAAATGTGCAAGGGATCATGGAAACATCCAAGAACGAATTCTACCTTAAGAATCATAAAAGGCTACAGAAAAGAAAGGTTCAAAAAAGTGGGTAGAGGCATGTTAAGGGTTAAAGAGGGAACTAGTTACTGGTCCTGAGGAGAAAGGAGAGAGCTCTGTGAAAATCACATCACAGCTGGCTCAGATAGGGTCTGAGGGATGCACAGTGGGAGTCAGTATGACTTCTTCATGTATACTTCTCCAGGTCATTGTGGCCTCCAAACATGGCCAACACTAGATATTAATAATGAAACTCCATATCCAGTGGGAGGTATAGGGTATGCTAACACCATTGAATTCAATGGAGAGTCCAGAATATTACTTTTGAGACAATTATGTTCCAATCCCCACTCCAAGTAGTTAGTTAACATTCATGTTTTAAACTCACTGCTTTCCAGTCTCCAAAAGCAGCTCTATAATTACTGGTATTTTTTGTTATTTAAAACACATCTGAATGCTGCAAGCCACTGGCTTGTGGCACAAAACACCTCCCTTCCATCTCTTTGTGTTTTCAATATCCACAACAAATCATTGAACAGCAGCATGACACAAAACATAAAGCAAGCATTGTTACCATGTGATAATCCTCTCCACACCTTGATAACTATAAAAATATCTTTAAAATTTACAATTACAGCATAGACGTAATGATGGTACTGGGGGAAAGGGACTACTTGCTACTAACTGGTTATTTCCAAGACAACCAGCATAATACAGTGTTTCAAGCATTGGATTATAACTCAAGAGACCAGAGTTTTATTCCCTGTTCAGCCATGGAAATCCCTCAGCCTCAGAAAACCATATGATAGGTTTGCCCAGGATCACCATAGGTTGGAAATGACTTGAAGATACAAAACAACACGACACTTACTTCTGAGCTCTGAGATCATCCCAAACAACTTTTGAATATTTTGTCTAGTGAAGTGTGTTTCAGATGCAGTTTGCTTTTCGGGAGAGGGAGTGCAGAGGAGTGACTGACCAAAGGTTTGCCCATTTGTTTCAGTCACTGCATCTGACCATGACATAAGGCTACATCTTAATTTCTTTGATGAAATGGTAAACTAGGCCTATAGCCAACACCTATAAAAGCAACATTAGTAGAGTTGTAAGAATCTAATGGTTGTGACTTTAAACTCAGTGTATCATGTAGTAAATTTTACAATCCAGTCTTGCAATGTAAAAATGGAAATGAGAGGCAATGAATGAGCTAGTCCCCCAGAGAGACAGTGTAAAATGCACAGTACATTCCTTTGGGCTGGAATGTCCTGCCCTAGAACTCTTCCTTGACTACTGTGGTAAGCAGGGAGTTTCCTCTGTTTGGTGACACGAGGTGCTGCCTTACAGAATGAAGCTAGCTACTCCAAACAATGGAATTTGCCACTACATTTGCCACCATAAACTTGGTTAAACAAAATGATTAGCCCTGAGGTGGGGAACTGATGGGCTGTTGGCAGGATGTGTCCTGCAGATTGACCTCAATCTAGGGAGACTAAAATGGCTCCCTCTTTGGGGTCCTTCCACCCAAACTACCTGTTTGTTAGGGTTTTTAATAGTGTGCAATACTGCTTTTTGTTCTTGTCTTTTTAATGGGTATGTTCTACAGTGGACCCTTGGTATCTGCTTGATGCTCAAGTACCATTATATACAACGTGTATATAATAAAATGGTGTCCCTTATATAAAACAGTAAAATCAAGCTTCAGTTTTTGAAACCATGGATAGTTGAATCTGAGGATAAAGAATCCATGGATACAGAGGGTCAACTGTGCACTGCTTTTAATTCTATTTGGTTTTTGTTGTTATCAACCCTCAAGTCAATCTTGACCCATGGCAACCCTGCAGATGAGACATCTTCAAGACTCCCTATGCTCCACTGTTCTGCTCAGGTCCTGCAAATTCATACCCATGACCTCCTTAATAGAATCCATCCATCTGGCATGTGGCCTTCCTCTCTTTCTGCTTCCCTCTACCTTTCCTAGCATTATTCTTTTTTCCAGTGAGTTGTGCCTTCTCATGATGTGAGTTGTGCTTTCTCATGCTGTCATACTGCTGTCTCAGTTTTGTCATCTTGGCTTCCAGAGAGATTTCTGGTTTGATCTGCTCTAGGACCCATTTGTTTGACTTCTTGGCTGCCCATGGTAACCTGAGCACTCTTCTCCAGCACCACATCTCAAATGAATTAATTCTCTTCCTATTCTCTTTCTTAACTGTCCAGCTCTTACATCCATACATGATAATAGGGAATACAATGGCTTGTATGATTCTAACATTATGTTCAGTTGTATGCCTTTACAGTTTAGGATATTTTCTAATTCTATGCATTGTTTAATTACATGTTAACAGTAATATTGTATATGTTTTTACCTATTCATGTTTTTATCTTTGTCTGTATTGAATGCTGTCTTGAATCCCAATTCTGGTAAAAAGCAGGATCATGATGTTGATGATGGTGATGCTGAAGGTGGTGGTGGTGGTGGTGGTGGTGGTGATGATGATGATATGGCCTTCAGCATTATCTGATTTTGTCAGTATTGTAGTGCCACTTGTGGTGTCTGGACATTCTCTCTGAGCATGACCAATCCATAAGATTTTAGGTTTTTTTGGGTGAAGCAAACAATTGTGTCCCCATTACTCAATTCTAAGTACCTTAATGGAAGAGCTTTTCAGGTACAAGGCTTACTTGGGTTGGGCTACAAAAGATAGTAAACATGATAGAGCTGCTGTGAACATAGTATATCTTGATTTCAGCAAAGCAATTGAAAAGTTTTGCCAAGATAGTGATATCACTATTAGGTGGATCCACAGCTGACTGAGCAATCATTGCCAGTAGGGGACTTGCCAGGGACTTTTGGCTCACTCTTGCATTGTAGATCTGAGCAGGTAATTGGCCTAGGTAACCTCTAAAGGAATTCCTCCAAGGAATTCCAAAAGAAAATCAGCAAGACTATAGCAAAGCCTTTGACTGCATAGATCATGAAAGGCTATGGAACACCTTTTCAGACATACGAGTGCCAACACATCTAATAATCCTGATGAGGACAGTACTCAGGACAAGAGGCAATGGTTAGAACAGAACACGGAGAAACAGAATGGTTCCCAATTAACAAAGGGGTCAGACAAGGATGCATCCTGTCACCCTATCTTTTAAATTTGCATGCAGAACATATTATATGAAGAGCAGGCTTGGACAGAGAAAGAGGAGTGAAAATAGGAGGAAGGAAGAGCAACAATCGAAGATATAAAGACATTACCATACTATTAGCAGAAAACATTGAAGACCTAGAGCAACTACTGTTGAACATAAAGAAAACAAAAATAATGACCACGGAGGACCTTCACAAGTTCAATCGAGGCAACAAGGAAATAGAAATAGTAAAAGAGTTTCTATACCTGGGATCAAATATAGATCGGAACAGGGACTGCGGTCAAGAAATCAGAAGAAGACTAAGAATGGGGAGGGCAGCTACAAAAGAAAATATCCTAAAGAGCAAAGATATACAATTAAGCATGAAACTTAGAATTGTACAAGCAATTGTATTCCCCATTACCATGTATGGATGAGAGCTGGACAATTAAGAAAATAGACATAAATTCATTTGAGATGTGGTGCTGGAGAAGAGTGCTGAGGATACCATGGACAGCAAAAAGAACAAATTGGTGGGACCTGGTGCAGTTCAAGCCTGAAATTTCCCTTAAGGCTCAGGCCCGGTACATACCTCTTTGAAGGTCTGGGCTGGCAGTGGCAGTTTTTCTGCCAGAGAGAAGCCGCTGCCGCCAAACTGCTCAGTTCCCCACTGGTGGAAAAAGAACCTGCAAAAAGTGGGTTCTTTCTATGCCACGGTGGCAGCGTAACAATTGCACTACAGTGCGCCACTGGCGCACTCGTTACGCAAGTGCCACACAGCGCTTGCATAACAATGGTGGTGCCCATGTGTACAGGGCACTGCCATTTTTTTTGGCAACCAAGAATCTCTTTTAATACATCATGGATCTTCAACCAGTACTTTTTTGTTTTACTACATTTCCACCAAACGTGAAAGTATGAGCCAATACATTTCCCTCTCTTCCAACATTTGTTATTAGATGTTTTATAAATCTTAGCAATTTTCTTTTCTTTCTTTTCTTTGAGGGAATTTGTGATTCTTTCTTTCTTTCTTTCTTTCTTTCTTTCACAGTGTAAGACACACATTTCATAATCAGATCCTTCAGTTGACATAAGTTCAGTGAAAACACCCACAGTGGTGGCACCAGGCAATCATTGCGGTCTGCAAGACAAGCTGCCATTGTTGCTGAACCCCCTAAAAACCCTCAGTAAAAGGTAGATTATTTAAATTCAGGTTGTGGCCGGGGGGGGGGTTAAATTGGGTGCAGTCTGGGCCCAATTTGGGGTTTTGGCACTGCATCATGTAAGCAGGACACAGTAAGCATGGGGGAACTGGGGGTAAATCACCCGTGTAGACAAGACCTTAGTTATTCAGATGTAACTAAGTAGCTAATCTTTTATTGTTATTATCATGATTATTATCTTATATCCTGCTTTTCTCCCAATACACAAGGCTTGTATATATTTATGCAATTTGTTAAGAACAAACAAGTATATGAATTCACTTTATCTGTTAATTTCCCCCTTTATAAACCTCGGCAAGGATTCCATTTAAAGACATATAATCTTATAGTTTCTGTATTTGTTGAAATCCCTTTGGAATCATGCTCTTTCATGGCTAATAAAGTGTTTCGCTATTTAAAAAAAACGGTGAGCGTAGGAGAAACAATGTAACTGTATTCAGGCTTTTGTAAGAGGAACTGTTTGTGGTATAAACAATATCTATATGCGTCAGACTCATTAATTTCAAGGTGATCTTTCCAACAATAGTAAAATGTTTGAGCTTTGAAAAGCTCCTGGACATTGACCTCCAGATATTCAGTATGCTCTCAGTTCATTTCCTTGAAAGTAAAGCAGACTGTCTGGATGGCTTTGCTGAGAAATTTAGAGAGGCTTTGAGCTAAATGGTGATTGGTATTTTCACACCTGAGACTTAAATTAAAATAGCTCAGCAGATTTGCTAAGACTAATTTCAGTTCACAGTTCTCTGCCACATTAACCATACACAGCATGAGCTGGGAGAAACAAGAAATAACATTTGGATGCTGAAATTATGAACTTATTCTAAGGAAACATTTCTATCTTCTGCTCTGAGAACAGAGACTGGAAAATCTGTCATTTTCATTTTTTCCCCATGCTCAGATTTTCTAAAACATCATATTCTTTCTTTCCTGAATATGAGGTCATTTGTAGATTTGTCCAAATTCTTCGAAAATAAACTGAAACAAAATTCCCACTGACTGCAATGGCCAAACAGAATTAACTGCAGCTATTCCTTGCATGGGGTTTTTCTCCCTGTCTGCTTTTTGCATGTTAACCATGACTGAGAAACCTTTCATAATACTGTGCAGTCAATTTGCTAAGAGGTTCCCATGGCTCTATCTCTGTATGTATAGTTGCAGACATTCCGTTCCATTTCTTTTCTCTTTCCTCCTTTCCCCTTCTTCTATTTTGGCATGCCTATTTTTGTCACTTTTCTGATTACTGTCATGCAAAAGTTGCTCAGTTTTGTTGCTTTTTCTGACAGGGTAGGCTTCTGGAGAGAATAGGGTTATGTTGTTGTTGTCATTGTTTTTAGGGTGGGTTGATTTCAGAGTGCAATGAGAGTAAAGAGAAAATTATGGCTATTTTCTTCAGAGAGATACCAGCCACAGATGCTGGTGAAACATCAGGAATAAACTTCTAGAACATGGCCACATAGCCCGAAAAACCCACAAAAAACTTAAGATGATCTCTTAACAGGGCTGGCCTTCTGTAGCCACAGATTCAACCATCCATGGCTTGAAATATATTAAAAATATATATCATCTCGACTTTGCTATTTTATATCAGGGACACCATATCATTACCCCATGGTATTTAATGGGACTTGAGTATCCATGGATTTTGGGATCCACAAGAGATCCTGGGACCAAACTCCAGTGGATACCAAGAGCCCACTGTATATCTAGTCAAAAAGTTTTAAATTGTTATTTACACTCTACACTGGTGAAAGCTTCTCCACTATCAAATTACAGAAACCATATATTAAATAGCTATGCTTGATAAAGTCTTCTGTGTCTTTAAAAAAAACCCCAAACATTTTATTCTTTCCCACTAACATCAGCTATACACGTTTACAGTACCAACACACTCTATGCACTCGTATCAACTAACCAAATTATAAAACCGTCATCCCCACTCTCTTTATCCTAAACACAGAACACTTATGACTTCCCACTTGTCATTTAAAATACAATTATCAATGAGTCCAAAACGTATTAGGCATACCAGAAGAAGATGCTAAGACTTTAAACCTTAGGAGATTATCACACATGTTTTTCTTCCGAGCTGGGCACAGGCTGGGTATGGGCATAAATGGATATTTTCACCCACCTCTGTGCCCATCTTGGAGGCATCACATACCCGATCCAGACTTCTCCCGGACTTTGCAAAGAACAGGAAAGTCCTGTTCTTTGCAAAGTCTGGATAGGGTATGTGATGCCACTGAGCTGGGCATGGAGGCATGTGAAAACATCCATTTTAAGCACTTTACACCCATACCCATCCTGTGCACAGCTCAGGAGAAAAATATGTGTGATAATCTCCTTGGAGTACTCCATATATAATATTAGCAGCCAGAATACTGTAAGCACAAACCCGGGAAAATGAAGAAATACCTACAATCCAAGATTGGATAGACAAAATATTTAATTTGGCTGAAATTGATAAATTAACTATAATGATTAAAGAGAAATTGATAGAAAAAAATTAAAAAGATTGGGAACCATTCTTCTGGGTTTTGCAAGTTCCCACATTACAAATAGTTGGGTCTTCTTAGAGATGCATGCATGGAGATTTTTTCTGTTCAGGGCAGTAGTCACATTTCAGTGGATGCATTTTTGGTATTATCTTTTAAGCACAAGAATTTATTGTAGCCTGCCGATTTAGTGTTTTTGTCTTCTTGCTTTTTTTAATATATGAATTTTAATTGTATTATTTTAAACTGCTCTTTCAGTTATTTTAATTATGTGTTGGAAACTGTTTTTCATGTTATCAGTAACTGAATTCCATATGAATATTGACTTTTTGTGCATTTAACTCTTTTGTATTTGTTTTCATTTCTAAGCAACCTTGAATCCTGGTTCTGGGGGAAAGGCTGGATATAAATAAAATCAACAACAACAACAGGATGGAAACCTTGTTCTGCTTCTCTGCGTTTGACTAGAAACAGAAAGAAAAAATTCTCCTTATTTTAGCCTGCATTGTAAAAACCCATGGTCACTTTTAAAATATAGAAATACTTATTTTAATCACATTTTCTCTGAAAAGAAATATTTGTAATATTTTGCATTCTTTGTAATATGTGCATTCTTTGAATCACAAAACATGGCTTGGAACATTTGTGAATTAGAAAATGTATGATTAACCAACTCCTGGGCCGCACATGAGTCATTGGGATGAACCATGTCAGTTTGTACTGGAATTTACAAAGATCAGGTCTCTCAAGTAGAATTACTATAAGTTCTGACAGTGCCAGAAGTTAATTTTCCTTTGATTTCTTTCTGTTTATCATCTTTTCCCTATCTCTCCCCATGGATATGCTCCATTCAGTAATGTGTGTGTGTGTGTGTGTATGTGTGTGTATCTGAGAGTGACATGATGTCACCACCTTATGGGTTTTCTGAAACCCCATTCAACCCTCTTTGATTATTTTAATATATAGTTTTTAACTCTTATTGTGTTTAATTGATATTTTAAGGGGAGAGAGGGAATAATTGGGTTACTATGTATGTATTGTATGGATTTTTAACTGTAGGCCACTTCGATTGTCCTTGGACAGAGAAGCGGAGTATAAATAACACTTTTATTTTTATTTATTATTGTATTATGTGATTGAGAGTGCCTGTAAGTCACATTTTTCAAAGATTTGTGGACAGGAATCTTGATGAGGAAGTATTTGATCTACTTTGCCTTTCACTGAAGGCAATCCGAGTTAACACTGTGGCAAAATTTGAATAGCCACAATATTAAACAGCCATAATACTATAGCTGCATTTTGAATTTTATGGTCCCTGGGGAATTGCAGGAAATGGTGGTAATCATTAGATTCTTTTTCCTAGAAGAAAACATTTTCTTTATACTTTCTTCATGCTTAAAAGGGAACAAAAGGCCTTTGATCTGATCAGTCAGGGCTCTGTTCATGCTCTTATGAGCACCCAATGTTTGTATAAAAGCAGATAGTTTCTGAATATTACACAGTGTCTTTCAAGGAGCTTTCCTGGCATTAACAGATGTTCAGCATCATCTTTCTCAGTAATAAAGATGTCCTTCTCTCTCTCTGTCTCTCTCTCTCAACTAGGTTGACTTGCATGACTCTGAAGAATTCCCACGAGTGGTGCACCAGTGGCATGACTTCTAATGAGCATGATTTCAAGTTAGCATGATTCAGACTTGCTGCTATGCCAAAAGAGAAAGGGTGATGAGATGAGCAGTAAGTGACTAAGACCTGGTAGAGGAAAGAGGAAAATGTTATGCATAAATGAAATAAAAATGTGGAGACCTGATACAAACAATGGCCAGAATCCTGTATCAGTTTGTACTTAATTAAGTACTTAACTAAGTAACTTCTTCTGACTCAAACCACCCAGTCCAGATGGAAACGCCATTCAACCATGCTTTGATTGTCAGTAGAATGGACTTCCTTATTTCCATGTAGCTGGTGCCCAGTAAAGTAGGTTGGGGAGGGTGAGTTATGATTCTGGCAATAGTGTCAAAATTGGGAGTGGAAACATGATCATATGCTCCACCTGTCATTGGGTTAGCCCCTGTAAAGCTACGTAAGTCTGGATCTAGCCAGCTAATGGATGAAAGATTGACTTCAGGCCCATTTGGAGATGACTTGTAGATCAAGGTGTGCATTTAGTGGGGGAAGTAACCCTCCCCACTGTCTGTCCACAAATCACCACTGGACCCAGGCATATTCCTATTTAATTGTTTAAGAATAGGATAACATTCTGTGCTCAATCTGTTTCAGCTGCTGAAGTTCAGTTTCTCTGAGGTTAGCAATGGGTTGATGAATGTATGGCCAGTGAAACAATTGGGTGGAATTTAGGAGACTTTGGGATATAAATTCTACAGTCTATGAACATAACACCAACCATACCTATCAAGTCACTATTGGCTTCTGAATGATGCCTTTGCTTGGTCATTCATATTGGTCAAACAGCTCCAAAACCTGTAGATATAAACAGAAGAAAGACACTTGCTTTTATAGCATGTAAGGGGAATCCCAATGCCTTGTTGGCTGAAGATAATGGAATGCAAAATAGGTAAAGCAATACTTTTTATTAGACCAACTTTATGTTGTTGTTCAGCTACTGTGGAGCAGTTCAGGTTTCATTTCTGTGGTTTTGAGGCTTTTGGCAGATTAAAATATAAGGCTCACACCTTGAAGATTATCTTTACAGCTGGACAATGTAGGAATTTGCCTCACCCAAAACTGCTGAATCAAATGATGTTTATGGGAGCAATTGACAGGTACCACTGAATTGTTTCATAACACTCTGGCTCCCTGATTTCATCTTTCAGTGGAACAGCCAGCCAGGGAATTGCTCAGCATTATGTCTGCTGTTCAAATGTGGGGAGGACAGTTTTTAGCAAGTAAAAAACATGTTACAGGTATAAATTGGTTTGGCAATATGATAGAGGTGCCATCAATGGTGAAATAATTTCAAAATCAGATGCTATGAAGGATGTTGATCTACTAAAAAAAAGTGTTGTGGACATCTGGTCTCTGCCAATAGTACCCCTGACTAAAATGGAAGTATATTGGCAGCTTAGTTTTTTCTAGGACTGCTGCCACACTGCAGAAATAAAAATGACACTACTTTAACATCCATGGCTACATGCTATAGAACTCTGGGATTTGTAGTTTGGGGGGCACCACAGCTCTCTGACAGGGAAGACTGACTAGCTCACAAAACTGCAAAATCCAGAATTCCATATCATTAAGTCATGGCAATTAAAGTGGTATCAGACTACTTTATTTCTTCATTGTGGCAGCTGCCTAGGACATCGCTTAGTAACCACATCAAACTGACCGTTGACCTTTCTCTATCCTTTGGAATAAATAAATATGATTACATTCCCAACTGTCACCTATTCTCTGGGTGGCCTCCTTTTTCCTAATTTATTTCTCCTTGGGGTGAGTAGGCTGGGAAAACCATGGGGCACCACTTTCCAGCTTGCATTAGAAAATGCTAGCTTGTCCTGCTACTGAAACAAGGATTTCCTGCTTTGCTTCCAGAGAGAAAGGAGAAAATTGGTGTCCACCATCATGCTTCAGCCTTGGCTGTCCCTACCACTCCTGCCAGTAGAGTAGAAGCTGAAGCAGTGAAGGGCAGGCCGTGTGTTTGGGTGAAGGCAGCTGTTGTGTTGCTTGTTGGGGCAATCATGTTTGGAGCAATGGAGGGGCTGAGCCTAAGGCCCATAGGTCATTGTTGTTCACCTCTGAAATAAGTTCTCCTTTCATTTTTTTAAATAAAGAAAAAATATTTAATTTCCATGAGATCTTGTTACACTTCCACATTGAATTTATCTACCTGTAGCTGAGCCTAAATACTCCAAAGACAACCGATCCCGTCTGATCTTGCAAGCTATGCAGGGTCAGCCCTGGTGAGTACTTGGATGGGAGGCTGTCAATGAAATGCAGATGCTGTAGGTTATATTTCAGAGGAAAGAATTAGCAAAACCACCTCTGAATATTCCTTGCCTAAGAAAACCCTCTGAAATTCATCAAGTCACCCTAAGTTGATAAATGACTTGAAGGCACGTACAATACACATACTGTACATATCTCTTCTTCAGCCCAACTCCAGTAAATTCTACAGTCTCCATTTGATCACCAGCTAAAAAGGTTATTTGTAATGATGGAGGCTGAGACTTTAACAGCTGCCAAGCATCATTATTATAACAGCAAAGCACACTGAATGCTGGGATGGTGCCATGGGTGGGGTGCAACTGCTGGTAGATTTTATAGGATGCCCATGTGTGTTGGAAACTTGGTTATAAAAGTCTATTTGAAAATACTGTCCTCAACATTTCTTTTAAAAAATACAAGAGTCAAAGTAAACAGGGAAATGATATGAAAAAGTTTTACGGGCCTTTTATTGAATGGGAGTTTGGATATACATGCACGTAAAGACATTTTCTCTAATGACCATTCTTTTCAGGGAAAGGGGAGTGCATGTCCTTTAAAAGAAGCCACAATCCTTTCTTAATACTTCCTGCATTGCTTAGCTCAGGCTCCATGTCGAGTGAAGTTGCTTTTGCATATTTGGTCACTCAGCATTATTTTAGAACTATTTCCTCTCAGGCTATGCATTCTTTTCAGACTGACTGCTTTATATGAAAAAATAAAAATGAAATGCATTCCTCTTATTTGAAGGAGGAATGAGAGATATCATCAGTTCAAAGAGGCCTGCACAACTTGTGAGTCACAGAAGAGGGTGTCCATGTGTCTACCTTACAGATATCAATCCTCTGTTTGGGTGCATCTTCAGTTGAAAGGCTGTTCTGTCCAAGCCCAGTTCAAAGATCAAGAACCAGCAAGAGAGAATTGGGGGTGGTCAAGATGACTTCACAGCAGACCCACAGATCACCTAGTCCCAATCTTTCCCAGTATGATGAGATGTATTGTATTTCTATTCTGTTGTTGTTGTTGTTGTTGTTGTTGTTGTTGTTGCTGCTGCTGCTGCTGCTGTTGTGTGCCTTCAATTGTTTCTGACTTATAGTTACTCTATGGTGAACTCATCGTGGGGTTTCCTTGGCAAAATTTCTTCAGAGGATGTTTGCCATTGCCTTCCCCTGAGGCTGATAGCTTGTGACTTGCCCAAGGTCACCCAGTAAGTTCCATGGCTGAGTGGAGAACTGGACCTAGCTCTCCAGATTCATAGTCCAACACTCAAACCGCTATGTCAGGCTGGCTCTCATTTCCATTTCCATTCTATTTATTATCATTATTTCTTGATTTGTATCTATCTGATCACCTTAAGTCAGAAACAACTTGCAGGCAAAGAACATACACACATACAGTCGCCCCTTGGTACCCGTGGGGGATCCATTCTTGACCCCCCTGAGAATTCCAAAACTTGCTCATATTCAAGTCCCATAGGTTTGAATGGGGTTCGTGCATACGGGGAGTGTGCCACGGGTGCCACCCCATTGGGGTTAATGGTGGTCACCCCCCATGGATTTTCAAGTCCATAATTTCAAATCCACAAGGGCAACTGTACAAACATACTAATAGGCATACAGTCCTGGGATCAGAGCTAGTACCAGAAAATTATGGAAAGTTACTGCAGTTTAAATTTTGCAGATTTAAAATGTATGGCTAATCATCCAGAATGATGCAATCAATCCCTTGAGAGCCAGTTCTGTTCAATCGTATTTATTTGTAAATGGCACAAATAACACATATCTATTATTACAGCAAGGCACTGATTATCTAGATTTCAGAATCTCGGTTTCAAAACTGCTCTGCCCATTTCCTGGTAAGGCCTGGTACAGTCCGGCAGGGAGTGGTGTGTTCGTGCCAATTTTAGGGTTCCGGAGCATGCACTAAACACATGCTCTGGAACCCTAGTCTGTACGGACTCTGTCATCATGGTGGCCTCCTGTCCACAGGGCAGCCACCATGATGACGTAGCCACTGCGCAGCATCTGGACGTCACTTCCAGGAAGTGACATCATGGCAGTGCCCTTTCCCCTTTATTGCACCGCAAAAAAGAAGCCACTGGGCCAAGACAGACTGCCTGAAAATTGTGGTCTGCAGGCGCCCATTTTAAAACCGCGCGACGTTCATCCATAGTAAAAAGAACCCGGTTCTTCTGGGGGTTTTTGGCGGTGCCTGGGTTACGTCGCAAGTGCGCCACTGGCACACTCATGACATAAGCAACATGCAGTGACATGCAGCAACATGTGGATGCTGTGCATTGCTTGCGTAAAGATGGTGGCCCCATGTGGACGGGAGGCAGCCATTAGGCTGCCTCATGCACATATTAGGGTTCTGGAGCATGCGGTTGCCGCGTGCTTCAGAACCCTAGTTTCGGCTGTAAGACGGTGCTTTTAGCCCATCTGTCTCGGGCCGCTTAGAGCAGCTTCTTTTTGGCAGCGCATCAGTGCCATATGGTGCAGTTGCTGCAGCACCGACAAGTGGGAAAGATGGGTGGCACGGAGCTGCCCGTCTGTACCGCGCCTAAATCTTCATCCATACTATGCCTTATATAACTAGTTAGTTGCAGGATTTGAGAGACCCTATGCCTTTCAGAATGCAAATTCCATACCACCTCATTCACAGATTAGATCATATTTGAGAAAGTAGTTATGAGTTTCATCAGTGAACAGATTGGATAGGAAAGTGGAAAGAAAATACTCTCTGAGACTACAAAGCTGGCTCACAATGTTATGGCATGTGCATGTTCTCACAGCACCACTGAGGAGGGATAGAGCTCAGAAAAATATTTTTTAAACTACAAGCCCCAGAATTCTCCAGCTAGCACCCACAGTAGGCTTGTTCTAGTCTCAAAAAGTTACTTCTATGAGCTCTGGGTAGGGGTGGGCAAAAAGCAGTACTTTGTCTGAGCAAATGTCTGTTGGGTCTCCCAACAAGCTCCAAAGCCATGGGCCTGATTGGCCGCAGGAATGGGAAAAGACTGTCTCCCCCATTGGATGGTAGAAGGGCACATGTCAGCACATCGACCTAATCCAGTGGCACACATTTTAGCTTCCATTCCTTCTGTCCATGTAGAATTGGATAAAGAGGACAAGACAGATAACAACTGGTCCCTACATCAATCGCATGATTCTGTGTCTCCTCTCCTTCTCCATTCTCGATTACAAAATGTTTAAAACCAAGGGACAGAAGTTTTTGCATACAAGTACATGTTGCCTGTCATTTTATATTTCCATCCTCTGAATTTTTATGGGGACTTCTCTACTCTTCCATGGAATAAAACCATCCTGTCTTTCACTGCCTAAATATATCTTCCTGATGAGGAAAACTGATTAAAAAAACCACATTGTTGATTTCCTCTTTTGGCCCTTTTGAATCTTTTGACACTTTTGCTCATTATTCTTGTATTTGTGTACTAGATACTCAAAGGTTCCTTTTCAGCTGCCCATACTGGCATTATAAAATTCCCTTTCCTTTTTTTATTTTTTTCCAGTGCCTACTTCCTGTGGATTACTGCTTTTTCTTTCAGCATCTTCTTTTACATGCCAGCCTTTCACAGATGCTATGTTCTTCACTGGCGACATTTGATACAAGGGCCATGGAAACACAACTCAGTTCTATGTATGCTTGGGACTGAATGCATTTTGTTCAGTTGTAAAACACAAGGAGCTATACAGATGTCTCTGGTATTTTGGTATTGTATATCATGACAGGAGCTGAAACATTTTCAGACCCTTATTGTGTACTGACTGGATGAGCTGAGTGAGAGATGGGCATTCATAGGCATGCTTGACAGCATGGCTAGTTTGAATAAATATTCATTCACTTAATCTAGTCCTGGTTGACCTTGAAGGGTATTTGAATATGGGCCAGAGTAGGAGAGGAAAACATATGGCCATGTATGTCTCCCAGGGGAACAGAGGCTGAAATCCAGTTGCCAGGCTCAGCTAGGTTAGACCTTCTGAATCAATAGTATTTTCATAAGTGCTGACTTACTTTTCAGACGTTGATCCAATGGATCTACTCTAGTTGGAATTAAGAATTACATTTAGGGCACAGGTACCACTGAAATGTTGCTCCATAAGACAGAACTTCCATTATCACAACTAGCTAGGCAGGCTGCTGTCTACTTAAATTCCCTTTTTGCTGTTTCTGAACTATCTTTCATGACACTAGTCTTCCTAAATCAGTTTACAGACTACTAAAAGGACATTATGCAAATTAATCAAATAATATTAAATGTAAACAAGTTTAAATACCACTAATAACATTATTTTTAAGAAGTCTAAAAATCAATAGTGAGTTCCGACATTCAAACTTTCTTCAGAATCCCCATACAGACAGGCCAAAATAAAGCTGCTTTGGGTCACTTTGGAAGTATGCTGTTCAAATGACTCATGCATTTTAAGAGGCCAGAAGCTGCGCCAAAGCTGCACTCCAGTCCTTATGAGTGGATTGTGACTTTGGTGCGGCCTCTGGACTCTTACGACGCATGCATCATTTAAACAGCATACCTCCAAAGTGACTTGAAGCAGCTTTATTTTGGCCTGTCTGTATGGGGCCTATAAAAAGCTTTTAAAATTATAATTTTATCCGTACTCACCTGTATGTAAGTTCAGCTGAACCCAGTGGAATGTATATGGTTGTGCTTTTAGTACCAGAGTGAGAAATTTTTGGCCCTCCAGATGCCTTAACCTTCCAAAATGTTTGGTCTACAACTCCAATCAGCCTCACTAGTAAACAGTAAAGCAATGTGGGAGTTGTAATCCAAAACATCTGGAGCATCCAAGGTTCTTCAGCTTGGCATTAAAAACACAATCCTATGTATGGCTACTCATTCTCACTGGGCTAAATGAGCCAAGGTTCATGTTAGTTGGACATCAGGAAGATTTGGGAATAAAAGGGCAGACATGGATATTTTTCTGTGCATTTCAGATTGAGAAGATTCTTTATTTGAATACTTGGTTCTTCCCCACCCCCACTAATAAGACAAAGAGAGCCAATGTGGTGTAGTGGTTTGAGCATTGGATTATGACTCTGGAGATTAGGGTTAGAATCCCACTTGCCATAGAAACCCACTGCATAACCTCAGGAAAGACAACCTCTTTCAATATCAGAGGAAGGCAAAGGCAAACCCCCTCTGAACAAATCTTGTCAAGAAACTCCAGTGATAGGGTTATCTTAGGGTTTCCGTAAGTCAGAAACAACTTGAAGGCACACAACAATACACAACAACAACAACAACAACAACAACAACACAACAGCAGCAGCAACAACAATAGCAACAAGAAGACAGAACTGTCCTCTTGCCAATATCAATGGCACACAGTACATTTGGCTCACAACACATTTCAGGAATGACCTCCTCCAGATGACCATGCTCAGCAACATAATTCATTAGAGTTTCTTTTTACTACAGTTATTATGCACAAATGGTGCCTCAAAATTCTCCACTAAACATGTGGACAAAGAATGGAGGTGGGAGGAGAGGGCATTTCATCAACTATCTTCAGGAGACAGGCGAAAAGAAATTCTGTAATAGTATCTTTAGTATGGGATTCACTAATAGCAACTGTGTGCATGGAGAGATCTTGTAGCATTTTTGAGACTAACTTGGATGCTACAAGGTGCTACAAGATCTCTCTACATACTGATTCTACAGACTAATATGGCTATATCTTTGGAGATTATCGCACTGGGTTCTGAGAACGTTCTGATCACGTGATGAGAACGGAACGCATTTGAGTATACCGCACGTATGTGTTCCAATCGGGTTCTCAGAACGCTTAAATGTGTTCCAAATGTGTTCCAGGAGGGAACGGATTTGAATGTGTTCTGAATGTGTTCCCAGAGAGCTGAAACGTGATGAAAACGTTCCAAGAGAAGTGTGTGCGGTATTCTTATCCGTTCCCAAATCCGTTCCCTCATTCTCCGTCTCCTGATTGGCTGAAAGAATGCCCTTCTCTTTTAGTCCTCCAAAGTCCTAGAGCGTACTAATTTTTTCTTTGCTCTCCCATGTATGACGTGCCCCCGTCTTAGAGAAAAGGATTTTATCCTATTCTCTGCATACACACACACGTGTGAGGGTTTTTTTTTCTGTGCACGGGCAAAAAAAAGCAGAAATGGAGTCATGACATAGACATGCATAGCACTAAGTATCACAGGTTGCATGTCGCAAAAGCAGAGGATACAAGTGTCTCCGGAATTGTCACAGAGTGACTTCTGTCGCCAGCATATTGCAATGTGTCTAGACATATTTATCTCTGGAGTTGTGTAAGTGACCCATCTTCTGTTGTGTGTTGGCACAATACACCATGATATCAGGGGGCTGGTGTTTAAAGGACATCTGGGGTCCGCGGATGCAGCGACCCCGAGGGCTGCACAAGGAAAAGGGGGGGAATTTTCTGAGGGGGGGGAACTGAAGGTTTATGTGTTTTTTGTCTTTTTAAAACCTCTTTTGGGCTCTGGGGATTTGGGGCTGGGCTCCCTGCGTGCTTATGACAGATGGGGCTTTTTCCAGCTCGGCTTTGGGGCTTCTCCTCCCCCTGCAGATGATTGACAGAGGATAGGGAGGCATTTAGGGGCGAATTTAGACTGGGGATTGGTTGTTCGGGGTCACATGTACGGGGACAAGGAGACTATTGGATGGCCGGGTTTTGGGTACTGAAGCCATGGAGGCCATAATGGATGAGGGGTGCTGGAATGCTGGGAAATATATGCAAATTAGCTTTAAATTTTGGACAAAACGAGCTCATAACAGCAAAAGGAGCGGGTTGCTGGCACCAGGACAAACGGTATAGGATCGACCATAGAAAGAGATGTCATAGAGCAAGGAACAGCGATTCTCGCCATGACACGAAAGACAGTGGAAATGTGTGGGGTCTAGGGTGCTCTTGATGCCAAATTGCTCAGTCGTGGCTCCTGTGATGGGAGCTCGACATGCCGCTGTATGTTGTTATCCTTGTAGGTGACACACAGACAGGAAAGGAGTTCCTTTCAGCGGACAGTATTCTGGAGCACCAGTAAAGCCTCTCATGAGATGCTCTACTGGCTGTCAGAAGACCGCTGGTCATGACTCTGTTCTCATACTGTGTGACCTACAAGGATGACAGTATATTTCGGCCTGCACAAAAAGGGGCGGGGAACTTCCCCGCCTCACATTCTGGTGAAAGAAAAGAAATAGAAAAAAAACCCCTTCCCTCCCCAGTGTCCCCTGAAGGTCTCTGCCATTTTGGGAGAAAGGGAGGGGGCCATGTAGAAATGCATGCAAGGCGGAGTTTCCCACACTACAGTATAGACATCCATGGAGGGTGTGCTGGGGATTGGCAGCATGCTGGCTAATATGCAAAAAGATCTTGTTATTTGAAAAGCATGAGCAGCCTAAAGAAGAGTGTTACCTAAGCCAAAATTACATCTGAGGAAGTGGGTTTATGTGTAATGTTGACCATGGTTTTCATTGCTGGCTGGTACAATTATTTTCAAAGAACTGTTCTCCCTCCAGCATGTTAAAAAAGGGATCATTTCTGGATTTCAGGAATTATGTTCTTTTTCATCTGTAATCTGTTATGTATTACAGAAATTATTTCATAATCAGAATTTAAGTAATATTACAATTGGTTTATAGTACTGCACAATTTGCCACTCAAAACTTACCATTGCTGATGGATCATCAAGCAACCATGTATATCAACACTCTCTGCCTGGATATTATGTTTATTATTATTATAACTGTGAAGCTTTCTTTGCCAAGTGCTTACAGTTTACACAGCTATGTATTTCCATTGCTTTTAATTAGGATATTTTTTATTTAGTAGAACATATCTACTTGCATATATAGAATAACATGTATGGCCACTCTTCCATGCATTTTTTATTGTTTGCATGAAGACACTTCTTGGTCACTAAGTACATGTAAAGGCTGTCAAACAGAAGCAGTATGATGTGGGCTAACTTTACAGGGGCCTACTGGTAATATGTCATACCACCATCTACCTTGAATGTTTGGAATGATAGCTTTTCAGAGCTAAGCGAATTAGCAATATGGATAAAGGTTGTTCTGTTAACTCTATCTTTATGAAACTATATACCTTTCATGCTCTTGGCAGTGTGTATGTCCTGTACTTTGTGGCATGATATTCAAGAAATTATCAATCTGCCAGTCTGAACAGGTATTTTTATATAGAAGTAAAGGACACTACTGTAAAGCATGCCAACAGATGCGAGTTATGAAATATAAATAGCATTTATTACACTGCAACGAAATAAAACAAAACAATCTTCTCAAAACGTCATAACAAACAAAAGATTACCCAGAAATTGGGGAATAAAAATTGGTAAAAATAACTCTGGTTCCCTTGGAACAATATTGTTTTACCATATCCAAATTTGGATGCAAGCCAACAAAAGGTTTAATAAAAAAAATAATAACAATATAGAAACAATAACATTTCAATACAAAATTAAGTGGTGGATGTGTTTTCCTGCTTCACTTTAACAATGTTCTCCAAGGTTTTTATTCTTCTATCCATTTTCTGGAGGACTCTCACTATTTTCCTATTTAGGTTCAGCTGAGTCTTCAAGGAAGATTGCACTGTACAGAAAAAAGAAATATACGAATAGCTTTTAATAAGACAGTTTATTGCAATGTATTCTCTGTTTAACACAATATGTTCGTTTATTTCTTGTTATTTACTGTCTTGTAAGTTAAGTTTTCGTGATATTCAGGTATTTGGTATATAGAAATATGTTATTAATGGAAACCTTAATCCTTATATGATCACCACTCTTATTTGAAATAGACAATGCATATTTATTTAAATTCACCTGATTGTTGAAGTTCTGCCAGAGTTTGGGTTTCTGGCAAGATGTCACTTGCTGCAAGGATTCCTGGTGGTCCCGATTGGATTCCAGTTCCAGAAAGTTCATCAGTAACATCTGCATTTTTATGCATATAAAAAAAGTAAAGAGATAACTAAATCAGAAATTGTGCATTGATCATAGTAAGAATACTCTAGGAAAACTGTAGGTCGAGAATACAACTAAAAATGTAGGACATTAAAATTTCTCCATCTTTTTGCAGATAGCATAAATAAGAATACAGAGTGGAAATGCTGTTGTCTAATATATTTATCCTCCATATCTACACCCATCTATCCCTTCCTGTGTTGGAAAGGTATGGCGACCTCTGGGATGGTATTCCATTTTAGAGTTGTTTTCTTTTGCAAACTTATAAGGGAAATAGCATAACATGATATTGATATAGTTACTGTCTTTAGCAACTGTTCCTTATGGCTACAACACTGGGAAAATTCCATGGCATACCATGCAACAATGAGCCTTTAGTTGTAAAGCTACAAACTTACCCGATGGATTTTTTTCCTGGGAGCCATTGTTCCCGGCCATAAGCCACAGCTCTTTCATCAGGTGGAAAAAGGGTGGTTGTTTTTCTTTGGGGGGGTGATGCCCCAAAACTATTCACACAGTCCAAAAAGGTATCACGCGTTTTTTTGAACTTCATGAATACCTCTTCGACGGTGCGGTTGTAGCCATGCATTTTTAAATGCGCTGCTACCTCTCTATGCACTTGAAGAATGGGCATAGAACGGGACCTCATGAGCATCTTTAACTTTCCGCTCCCCCTAACACTTCTCAGGAGCAAATCTATCTCCTTATTTGCCCACGTGGAACCCTTCCTACGCGCCATCACTGCTTCCCAGGAACTTCGGCCACTCTGCAAAGGTCCAGCGGGGAGATGGATTTGCGACGTCATCACTGTGCAGGGATTCTTGGCGCCAAAACATAGACTTGCGCCCTCTAGTGCTTTTACTGCAGAGCCGGGAGTTTGGGAGTGGAGAGAGCCAGCAGCAGCAGCTAGGTGATACTGCAAACGTTTGATTCACAACCTCTATAATTAGATTGCAGACTTATTTTATATTTGCTGTCATTGGGAAAGCCATGGATAGCCATCCAGTGACCGAAAGTGGTGCCTCCACGCAAGCAAGGGGGAGGGTGTGGAGTGCCAATGAAGTTTTGGCCTTATTGGAAATATGGAAAGAACAAAAATTGCAAAACAAATTAAAAAAGAATTATAGAAATTTGGATATTTTTAAGGTTGTATCTGATGAAATGGCAAAGAGAAACCATGTCAGATCTGCCGAGGAATGCAGAAGCAAATCCAAAAAAATGAGATTTGAGTATAGAAAGGTTGTGAAACATAATCAGAGAAGTGGAAGCAACCCTATTACATGTCCCTTTTATAGGGAACTAGAGGAAATCTTTCATGGGGATGTTAGCATCACCCCTCATAGGTTATCCCGAAGTCTTCATTTTGAAAGGGAGGGTGAAACCACAAATGTGACTGAGGAAACCGCATCCACCTCCATGGCTAACACAGGCGATGGAGGCACCCAGGAAACAACTACCAGAGAAGACAGTGATGAAGGCAAGTAGCCCATCTGTAATGCCTGAAGATTTCTGCTATGTGCGTGACAACATTACTATTTTGATAAAATAACAAATGCTTTACTCTTTCTTTCCCCTTGAAATTTTTCAGATTCTGATGACACTTGTCTCGATGACACAATCATAAGTATACCTTTCACCATTTTGGAAAGTGGACCTACGCAAATAGCAGGTAGTAATATATAAATTTATGTCTTTTTCTGGATCTCTGTTCTGTTAATAAATATAGTGAACCTGTATATGTGTTCAAAATAAATAACGTTGGTGTTTCATGCTACACTTTGAAGGTGCGACTGGAGAACAATTGGGAGACTTGCAAAGACGTGCAGATGATACAAGCGGTGGAACTGATGGTAGGTAGTATCTGCTTCTCTAGGAAAATTCCTTGTTTAAAACCCTTTACATGATGCTACCATAAGAAATACATTTCCTTACTGTGGGCTTAATCTATTTTCTCTAATTTTTAAATTTCAGCACGTAACGATCCCGATGAGGAACAGGAACAACCCAATGTATTGCTGTCTCCTGGAACAAGACTCCGATCAAACAGGAACAGGAATCGTCGCGCCAGAAGAGGAGAACATATTGCGCGCACTATAATGCAGAGTGCTAGTCGAGAGGCCCAACTTACCCGGAGAACACAGGAACGGTTCATGGAGATTGTACACGACAGCATGAAAGACTGTAGGAGGACAGAAATGGAACTTGTAAATATTATGAAGGAAGATGTAAGGAGAAGTGCACAGGACAGACAGAGAATGTTGCAGTACATGGAGACCATGACTGAACTGTACCGGAGGAAAGTTGATCATGAATGTTCACTTCCAACGGGGCAACATGTTACTATCGCCCAAGGAACCATGCACACATCATTCAGGGCATCTCCGGGTGATATTCCTCCCTCAACACCAGGCCCAGCTGTCTGTACAGATTTCCAGGAGCAACCATCCCCATCGTATGTTGGTGGGCAATGTCAAGGGAACAATTCCCCTGAACTCTTTGATGAACTTCCTCCTGCTTATGCTCCTGATGGTTGTCCTGTCACTCCCACTAGTAACATTATTGATGATGACAACACATTAGAGAACATCAACAGGGATGTTCAGAATGCTGTGGAAGTCACTGATCCCCTTCAGAATGAAGGCTGCATTGGAACCGTGCAATGTGAGAGCAATGCTGGAACATCTTCCTTGCAATGCGCTGTTGCACCTCAACAAAAACAAAATAAACCATGCAGTTCTCGTACTGGGAGGATAATCAAGAAAAAAAAAATATTTTCCCCATAAGGGAAAACATTTATAGGGAAAAGGTTATGTTTTGAAACCGCAGATATGTTTCAGCATTCAATGTTTACCCTGTTATGTGCCCGATAAGGAGGGACTGTAACCATTTCTCCTTGAACCAAATTAAAGTTTAGTTTTCATGTTAAGGAAAACGTTTGTATGTCACCATGTGCATATGGATATGTTCTGACATAATGTATATACAGTTTATATAAAAGCCTGCTTTGTTTACATAATGGAAAACAAGTCAACAGACAGTTTTTTTTGTAAAGAAAAAAGATATTTAATCGTGTTTAAAAATGTTAAGTTATATTGTTGACAAAATACAGCTGTGTTCTCTGAAATTGGTCTGCCCTCCTTAATATACCTAAACATTTCCACAGCAATAGCAATATTATTCAGCAATGGTTTCTAGAACAGCCTTCCTTTTGGTTTTAAAGTTTGGTATTATCCTTAAGGTCTTCACAGTACTGTATAACATTGCAATGGTAGGAACCATGATGTATTAATAGAAATGTAATATATACAATCCATTTTTACACCATTGTTTTCCTATATTCCCAAAAATGATATTTCAAACATCAATATAGCAATTGTATAACTCTACAAAATAGATTTCCAAAATTTGGGTAAAAATGAAATTAATCTATAACAGTCGGGTATTAATACCCCACAGTAATATATACACCACTAGCAGAACCTGATTGGGAAAAAAAAAAGTTACAAGCAAAATGAATCTAAACAACCGAGATTCAACATTGCCATCTGGTAAAGTTATTCACATGTTGTACATGACACGTTGTCAAACACATGTATTTCAACATAAATAGATTGATACAAAGGTAAACCAAGAAAAAATGTTTTGAACAGATCAATGCTGTTGGCATAACTGATGTGATGTTATGAAAGATGAAATAATGTCAGTTTCTGGTGTTACCGACCCAAAATAATGCTAGTTACTGCAGATCTAACAGCTTGACCCTCTTTTTTGTGATTTCTAGAGTGTCCTCCGATGTTATTCGAGAAAGCCGGGAGGACAATTTTCGCAGGTGGTTCAACATCGGGATCAAGGACTTCTCCCCTCGTCTCACAAATATTGTGCAGGATGGCACATGCTGTAACCACTGATATAAAATTTTCCTCTTTCACAGTTAGTCTACCAGAAAGACAACCCCACCTAGATTTCAATCGCGCAAAACATCTCTCCACCACGCACCTTGCCTTACAATGGGCAGTGTTATAAGCAAGTTTGTCAGGTGTTAATTCTCCACGATATGGTGTCATTAGCCATTTCCTGATTGGGTAGGCACCATCCCCTATAATCAGTGGTGGAATGGCTACATCGTGGACATGCAGGGTGGGATTTCCGGGCACAAAACAGCCTTCATCCATCACTTCACAGATAGCAGAATTGTTAAATATGTGAGAATCGTGCGATCTCCCACAATTCCCGACTTCTATGTCGATTAGCCTTCCACTGTGGTCTGTAATTGCTTGCAGAACAATTGAAAATCCCTGCTTGCGGTTGATGTATTCCTCTCTGCGTCCCAGCGGTGGGCAAACAGAGATATGAGTGCCATCAATAGCTCCTATGCAGTGTGGGAATCCAAGTCTCTGAAATCCATCCATAATCTGAAAAAAGGCAAAGGTATAATAAATTTGGGATATCAGAAAAAGGGGGAAAATATATTTCATATCAGATAATGCATTATTATTATCATTATTATTATTATTATTGTTATTGGTATATGAAACTGGGATCACAGAGACAAAAGCATAACAAGGACAATAGAAATTATTATGTTTTATATACCTAGAACACACTGAAGGGGAATCCAGATGTTACTTATTCACATATCAACTCTTACAAACATATCAAGATACATTTTTCCAGATTTGCAAACCACAACAGCACAGCTGGATAAGAGAGAGGCCAGCAGCAGAGATGCACCTCCAAAGTGCATGCTGCAAGCCTAGGACCACCCCCCCAGCACATCTGGATAAGAGAGAGGCCAGCAGCAGAGATACACCTTTGAAATCCATGCCCCAAGCCCAGGACCATTAACCCACCCCAATAATTGCAAAGGTGATTGAAAGCCTTTCTTTTTTTCCCACACAAGAAAAAGGCAGGATGTAAACATATCTTTATGGTATTACATAAACAAAATCTATATATCTGTAGATATGAATTAATGCATTTGCACCCAGAAGTCTTAGGTTTAAAAGTAATATTGATACACACCGTGTGGTAGTTTCCAAGCTGGATAGTTTTCCTCAGCAGCAGCTTCTCCATAGCAAGGCACACCTCGATGGCAATTTCTGCAGCTGTGGATATTCCAACCTCAAAACGGGAAGCCGCCTTCCTATACATCAAAGGGCTTGAGAGCCACCAAATAGTTAGGGCCACTCTCTTCTCCACCGGGATGGGACTCCGGAATCTAGACTCCCCACGCTCCAGCTCTGGTCTTAAGATGCTAGCCAGATCAAAAAGGGTTTCTTTAGACATGCGGAAGTTAGAAACCCACATGTCGTTATCCCATCGCTGAAGGACTTCGTCACTCCACCAGTTGGTCCGCTCCCGGGGTTGCTGCCACCAACGTGGGATGCGAGGCCAGGTCGCCATCCATGCCAGACAGCTGGATATATCTAGATTGCCGCTGGCAGCCATAACTGCAATCTTACTCAGAGCAGCCCTCCGGCGCGAAATGAGGACAAGCGATTTGGCAATGCGACTCATTCTTCTCCTTCTTCGCTCGTCTTCTTTCTCTACCATGCTCACAAGATCAAAAAATGCTTTCTCCGACGCCATCTTTACAACCCACAAGGAAGTCATCGGACGACTTCCGGGTCAAAACAACCACAGAGTGGCGACGTCATTGGTACACCGCCCACAAGATCTAATACGCATGCGCTATAGCAAACCGTTCTCAGAACGGTTTCAAGAAAAAGGAATCGCAGTGCGGTAAACTCCCGTTCTGATCCCGTTCTGATCACGTTTTGATTTCTAATGCGGTAATATCCGTTCCAGGAACGTTCTCATCACGTGATGATATGGAACGTTCTCAGAACGCAGTGCGATAATCTTCACTGAATAAGCAACTGTATTAATGGCCTGTGGTAACCATTTTATACCCTCCACATTGCCCTGAGGACTTGGACTGTTCTAAGGCATGCAGCATTGGGGAATTAATGATCCCTGCCATCAGTAGCCTGATGAACAAGCCAATGAAACTTTGAAATCTTGCATAATGTATTTTGTGCTTTTTAGCTGACCCCATAAAAGTATTGCTGTTCTGTAGATTTTGGATTTTGTTGCATATATATTATTGCTGGGGCTTGCAGAATCAAGGAATCTAACATGCAAACACGCAGAAGACTTGCACGTAGGCAGGAATACCAGGAGAAGGTCTGGTAGAGAAGTTCAGCTCTAAGCTGCAAAGGAAAAATCCTCCCATGCAGACTGCTGCTTTTCCTTGGACAATGAATTACTGGACAGCCGGTATCTCTCAAAGAGGGCTTTAATCATCAGGTTCAGGATATTTACAAAACTATACAAACTATCAAATGGCTCCATTTCCACTCCAACCACAACTCAACCACCATCAGCCACATGCAGAATTCATCCCTCTCCCTTACATACCTTTCCCCTCTTGGGGTCTTGAGTCCTTCCCACTCCTGGGATGTCACCCAGTTTCCTGTCATGTGGCAGTTATGATTTTGCGTAATTGAAGCCTACTGGTTTCATCTCCTGTGCCTGTGTCATCTACTTCCTATGACCAAGAGCTCTTCAAATGCTAAGTCATGATGGCTGCCACTTGAACTCTAGTAACCCTGTCATGTTTGTCCCAGTTCCTACTGTGGCCACATTCGTGGTATTTTCTGGACCAGAGTGCTTTGTGTTCTGACAATTACTACATGACCAACATGGCTGAATATGTTTACTATGTCATATTGTTCTTGTTGCCATTAACCGTGAACACACTTAGCTGGCCAGTGCTCTTGCTTGCCATCCTGACTCAAGAAGCAAGTGTTGGATCTGGTCTCAAGCTAGATCTGTCGAAATGGGCCTAGACCTAAATAACCGAATCCTTTAGCTCCACACCTAAATACCTGAATTAGGAATTAGGAAAACAACACCAAATATATTAAACACTATTGCTTCCAGTGCAGAAGTACAAATTCCTTTCAGGAGTCTTCATAGAGAATTCATCCACATTTTCCTTCCTTTTAATGTCTCCTGGAGGGATAAACACTGACTAACTAGGACCATCGTGTCTTCTTCAGTATAAACCCAGTCATGGGCTACCTCTTCTATCACACAGTGACAGCTGGTGGCTTCCATGTCAGTGGGACAGTGACTCCATTCAGAGTTTTATTCTAGATTTTAAAGGAACCAAGGTGCTCAACCATATCCTGAAAATAAATTCAACACCCTGAATAGCACTTTTATATTTTGGACTAAAATCCACGGTAGATTGACCACCACATTAGCTGCCACTGCCAACATATAGGTATCAACTAGGCTGTAACTTTTGGCAGACTTTTTAATGTATCAAATTTCTTATTAATGAATCCTTTGCGCTGAGAGAAATTGGAGAGGTTTGAAAGATCATAGAAATACCCTCTTACTATAAGAGCTTTCACAACTTTGGATCCTCTAGATAATTTGAACTTCAACTTTCAGTAGGCCACAGCCAACATGGTCAACAGTCAGGGCTGATGGGAGCTGCAGTCCAAAGTATTTGGAAGACCACCACACTTGAGAAGGCTTCTACTGGAAAATGCAGGTTATGTGAAATGGGGCAGGGAACACACACACACAGGTGAAACTGTATTAGTTAGTCCCCATTAGTCTAGACGTAGGTCAGTCCAACAGATTCACTGGCTTTGCTTTAGTTAGGATTAACAATAGGAAGTAGGCCTGTGTATTTTGGAGTGTCAGTTATGACCTCCAAAACACAGGAAAGTTAAAAACATTAAATAATTTTATGGGATAGTAATGAAATGAACAAGTCCTGGACCTGGGGCACTCTTTCCACACCTGCCTATTTGAATTACTTGGTTTTCTTCCTGTTACTGCTCAGTAAACATAATAAAAACAAATAAAAATTTAGGCTAAAGGGGTTCTGATCGTTAGGAGATGTTTAGTGGGCCTATAAAGTGACAAAGCCCTAAAGGCTTATAAATAGACCAGAAGGATCTGAGATAAATGGTTCACCAGATGATAAACTGTCAACTGTAACAAAGGTATTCAAAAAGCACATTAGCAAGCCATTAACTCCTTCTTAAAATAGGTGGCAGGTTATTTCATAAAAGTGTCATGTTGCAAATGATGTCATGCTCAAATGAATGTGCCAGATCTAGGAATGGGCTAGGGAATCCTCCAAATGTTTTTGGACTGCAGCTCCCAGCAAAGCCAGCTTTGGAAGCAGTAAGGAGTGTTCAACAGCATCAGTAGGGCCACATAATTCTTCCCACTGATTTTGTCTATACGGCAAAACCAGGATCTTGTCCATTGGTGTCTTCTTCAGGGAGAGCTCCTAGTTCACATCTGTGGTTGAAAATGGAATCCCATGAGCTAGCAAGTGTTTGGGTTTTTGCAGAGCTTGAGAAAACTACTTTATTTGGACTAGAAGTGCCAGAATCTCTCAACCAGCAGTGTTGCCATTTTGGCTGAGGACTTTTGGGAGTTCTAGTCCAAAAAAGCAATGTTTCTAAATACTGGAATTTTGACAGTGATATATTATCATTTCACACTGTATTAAAACACATTGAAGCCTGAAACTATGTTCCATTTAAGGGACCCATAACATTACCAGAAAGTATATATTATTTTAGCAGATTTTCTTGGGAGGCCCCTATTCTCTGTTATTGTATTTTGAAGTCTTTAATGTTCTGAGGTCTTAAACTGTAGTTTACATAGCTTGTGCATAAATCTGGCATTGCTGTTGTTTCTGGGACAAGGTTTCCTGCACTTTTCATCAAATGAAGTCAGACAGGGAGCAATATTTTTTGAAAATGCTTGGTGGGATGATGGTATCAGGTTGCATCCAACATAAATTCCTCCAGAGAGCCATTATGTTATGCTATAACCTTTCACTGTGCAAACTGAAGAGATGTGGTACCTGTAGGCTCAGATGAGGCTAGATTATTATGGTTGGCTTTATTTATTTATTTTTGTTGTTATTGTTGAACTGTGTTTTAACTTTTGTATCTTGTGAATTTTAAACAAATTATTGTTGTTGTTGTTGTTGTTATTAAGGACTGTGTCTCTCCCAGCACCTTGCTCTTAAAGAGAAATGTGACTTTATTGCCACTACTGTGAATGTAACAGAAAAATGTGTGTGTGTGTGTGTATTGTATTGTTCCACAGCAGATCCTCTGTGGGGCATAATTTGCTCCCCAGTTCCACAGAAATTGCTTACTTCTGTAAAGGTGTAAAGGCTATTTTAGATTTCCTACCCTTTTCAGAAGTGGGAATTATTATACAGCAGTATTGTCAGAATCTCCCGTGAGACAGAATCTCCCATGTGGAAACACTAAACTTTAAGGAAGGCTGGTAAACATTTTTGCATAAGGGCCAAAAGTGGTTTGGTCCCTGGTATCTCTTGCCCTACCTGACTCTCTAGAGAATCACTACTAAGAAATAATAATAACAACAACAACCAATCACTGTGCATAGACAATACTGAAGTGGAACAACCTCAGCCCTCTTGGTATAAACCACTACTCTAAGACACTGTGGACAACTGGCTCCCTGAGCAATTCCTATTACAAAACATGCCATGCAATGAAGTCAGGGGAAATGTATGGCCCAATCCATCAATTCTGCAGCCATAATTTTAGAAAATTACATCAGCCCCATTTCTTCAACCTAACTGCATGGAAACTGACAGATCTATTTTTCTTTGCTCCTTTATGGATGGGGAAACAATTGTTCCTGGGCTGTAGGTACAAGATCCTTTGTGTGCAAGAACCATTCTTTCCAAATGGTTCTATCATTATAGAGGGTTATTAGTATCACTAATTGGATATCACCTTTCCCAAGAGTACCTTGTAATCTCTCTGTAGGAATGAAAGGTAACTTAGGGATATTTAGCTCATGCACATTCTTCAGTTGCCACTCTTTATGTAGCCAAAATAGCACCATCCACACATAAAAGGCAGGTTTAAGCAAGCATCAGCCAAATCCAAGGTTTGGTAAAGTACAAAAATTAAAATAAAATAAATCCCCAAACGTTCAAATGAGGGCTGAACATACAGACTGCCTTCCCCCATATGAGTGCTTAATAGCCTCCCATCCTGATACATATTCCCCTCAGAAACAGGCCAAACAATGCACCACAACAAGATACTATCACTCTTTTCCATCTATAGGGGGCCAAATACACTACAACTTAAAAGGCTGATCTCAACGTTGTTGGAGGCTGTCAGACTGGAGAATGCCAACTGGAGATGAATAGATAACCAGTGTTTAAGAACCTGTGTAGTGGTGTAGTGTAGGACCCAACCTGAAAAGATGAAATTTAAATGAGGGTAATTGGATAATGAAAGCTGATATGACAACATTGTTTCAGTAAGGTATATATTTATTGTGTTTGATTATGAAGAATCATCTAGGTGTGCACAACATAACCTGTTGACATTTTGGAGAAACCCATTTTAATGGGCATGCATTAATGATATTGACTTTGGAGAAGCACAATTTATAACATTGTGTCAGTTCTGCAGTGAAGACAAAAGGAAAATTTTAAAGGGTTGGGGACGAGGATAGAGAGAAGATTAAAAAATGTGTTGAAAAATCCATTACTTATTACAGCTCTTTGTATAAGAACCTACCTGCATATGCCTTGATTCATACTTTTTGTATTATTGTCAAAATGTTAAAATAAAAACTTAAAACATATATAATGAAGCATCTCCTTGTGGTCTCAGCAATAAAACTAGACATATAGTCCACACACACCATGCTTTAATCCAAAGGATTTATTTATTCCCTTATTTTGGAAACCAGAAGTAGATTTCTGGACACTTCATCAGAAGGTGGTAGTGAGGCTTGCAGCCAACGGTGAAAAATTGGTGCCCATATCTGCAAAAGCTAATCTCTTTTATTTTGCAGTAAGATAAATAGTATAGATCAGACTTCCCCAAGATGATGCTATTACTGTGCTGCACAGTAGATAAGGGTAGTCCTAATCCTCCATTGATATATGTAATAGCTAAAGATTCCACCCAGGTAAATATATATTCCCTGTTTGGATGTCTGGGTAGGTGTTTTCTGTGCTCTACCTCAGAAAACACAAAATAGGAACAAAGATGTGGAGGGCACCAGATTGAAGAAGGCTGGTGGTCTAGATACCTTTTTGAAAAGATCTGACAAATAAAGAGGGGTGGCTAGGCCTATAGGTTGTAATAGACATAAATACTAAGCAGTCAATTGGAAGCTGAATATATTTGATTACCAGAGTTGTGGGCAAAACAGTTGGGAATATCAGCCACTATCTTGTTCTCCTTGACTGTGATGGTTATGTCATGTGACTGTTGTTGTGGAAGCTCAGCCTAACTATGACCAAAGGAAACATAAGCATCACTTCTCATTCTGGATTTCACCTCTCTGGGGAATTTTTATTCAATTGCCAATTTAGGAGGTTATTTCATTGCCTTTGCTCCTGCAACAGACGCAGGATATAACTTTAAGAAGCAGGATCTTATCGCATTTCCTGATCAGTACGCAGCCTGTATGCAACAAGTGCTAGTCCTCCATGCTTTTCCTGCATCTTTTCAAGAACGAGAAAATCCCTTTCTTGAAAAGATGTGATGGAAGCCCAGGTTGCATATGGGCTGTGTACTGCCCAGTGACAGGAAAATGTGATAAGATCTCCCTTCTTAAAGTTACTTCATGCATCTATAGCAGGAGCAAAGGCAATGAGATAAACTTAGAAGCAAACTGAAACTGTCTCTTCCAGCCACATTGGAGAAATGCTTATTTTGGAAGACAAAGAAATATTTGTGTGTGCAGTAAAACTTTTATACCCCTGACCTCTGAAGGTTCCAGATATTTTAGTGTGTTTAAATAGTAGAGTAATACAAAAATTGGGGTGCAATGGATTTAGGATGAACCTATACAAAACTGGCACAGATGAGAAGTAGATGGATTCACCTATCCTTTTGCTGCCATTTACCTTCATGTCATTTCTGACTTATGATAGCCCTCAGACTAACCTATCACATAGTTTTATTGAGAAGATTTGTTCAAAGCAGGTGTTGCCTTTGTCTTGCTCTGAGACTGAAACAGTGTGACTTGTCCAAGGTCAGCCAGTGGGTTTACATGACACAGCAAGCATTCGAATTCTGCTCTCTAGAATCATAGTCCAACATTCAACCCACATCAAGCTGGCCTATCATTAAGAAAGACTAAGTCTTATCTTGCAGTATGTTTCTTTTTTTAAAAAATTGTTGGTTGAATCCTTCTCCTGCATTGTAGTTCATCTGTTTAGTTGTTCTACAGTGCAAATTTCCTAGCATCAAATTCTTCCTTGCAAGACGACCCTTCCCCTATGATAATAAACTCATACATTACCTAGTGGTTGTGAACCAAGCTACATCCAGCTAACAAGGGATTAATTTACCACTTAAGATGGTAAGTAGTCTCCCACCCCCCAATACACAGTAGGGCACCTGCCCTGAGATCCCTCAGTGCTGCAATCTACTGCCTGGGCCAAGGTGCCCCACTGCCAGCAGCCAGATGACTGGATGGGCTTGCCTTTCTGGAAGCAACTTGTGGCCCACACTGGGCAGCTACGTGGACCCCAGCTTCTAATCCAGTGGCCACTGCAACTTCCCCTCTAGCACAAGCCTTCCTCTGAAAGGCCTTTTGACTGTGACCATGCCTACATGCACCCTTCCCTCTATAGTGGGTACGTGCCTGTTCCTCCTCCTCCTGGACCCTTCCTGACCACAGCTGTCTCTCTGGAGTCAGGTAGGGCCCGCGGAAAGGAGGAAGAGTGGGCACATGCCCATCACTCCAAAGTGGCATGCACCCATTCCTCCTCCTCCTGGACCTTTCCTGACTCACAGCTGTCTCTCTGGAGTTAGCTATGGGTCAGGCAGGGCCTGTGGGGAGGAGTAGTGGGCACGCACCCATTCCTGCTCCCTCTGGGAACCTTCCTGACCCTCAGCTGTCTCTCTGGAGGCAACTATTGGCCAGGCAGGGCCCATGGAAAGGAGGAAGAGTGGGCACATGCCCATCCCTCCAAAGTGGGCATGTGTCCATTCCTTCTCCTCCTGGACCTTTCCTGACCCACAGCTGTCTCTCTGGAGGCAGCTATTGGTCAGGCAGGCCCAGTTAGGAGGAGGAAGAGTGGGCACATGCCCATCCCTCTAGAGTGGGCATGCGCCTGTATGCCCATCTCTCTGGAGGCAGCTGTGGGTCAGGAAGGGCCTGTTGGGAGGAGAAGGTGTGGGCACACACCTGTTCTTCATCTCTGGAGACAGTTGAGTTCAGAAAGGGCCTGAAGGGGAGAGGAGGAGTGGGAACATGCCTGGTCGTCCTCCCTAGAGACCTTTCCATGCCCCTAGCTGTCCCTCCAGAGACAGCTGGAGGCTGAGAAAGTTCTCTGGGGAGGAGCAACTGGCGTGTGCCGGTCACTCCTCTCCCCGCCCTTTTCACAGCCTCCAGCTGTCTCGGAGAGCCAGAGGTGCACACATGTGGCTCCTGCTCCACAGTGGACAGCTGGAGGCCAGGAAAAGGCGAAGAGAGAAGGAAATGGCACCCATGTGCCTGTTCCTCTTTCACCCTGGCTCATACCAGGTGAAATGGCACCATGTGCACCCGTCACAGGCTTAGGACAAAGGAAGAGATACAACAGCCCCAAAGAGAATACAGCCTAATTTGCATAAGAAAGTAAACCAAGGGAGAAGTGCTAGAGGAAAGAGTAACATAGATTGGAATGGAAATCCAGCTACATATATGCCTCATCCCATTTTTGACTTTTCATGTGCCATGTGGCTGTAGTCTTCAGTTGAATCCCACATTGCTGACCTACTCAGGAAATAATGAGATCAGACACGGGTGGTTAAAATGAAATGGTGACCACCAGGCCTTCTTACAAAATGGTTGCTGCCAGAACTCCCAGGCCCCAATAAGCCTCAACACACACCTTGGGGAGCAGCCTTCCTCCTCCCACTGAGGACTATGGAGTTAGGAGTTCTCTGCTTCAGAGCTGCATGGCTCCCCAAGTCTCGGGCTCTCAAAGCAATCCCCAGCAAAATGACACCATGATTTGCAGCTTTGGTGGCTGTCCCACTCCTGCTCTGAATAGGCCCCACCCAATCTGCGGGTCTACAAAAGTTGCAAAGAGAACCCCCACACACTCCCTACTTAGCCAAAGGGGAGGGTAAAGTATATCTGCTATGCTGCAGCATGGTCCTCCACTGCCATGATCCTCTGCTGCCACTGTGATCTGCCACTTCTGCCAGTGCCATGGAACTTAAACACCCTCAGGTAGTCCCCGGACTACTTGGCAGGTCTCAATGGCTTGGCAGGCCTCCTCACAGCAGTAGCACTTCGAAAGAGGGAGAGTGTGGGGCAGGCAACTCTCCCAGTGTGACGCAAATGTGCCATGCTTATATTTAAACTTCTGGTCCCTCAACCTGAGAGACAAACAAAAACTCCTCCCCTGATGACTCGATTGGGGAAGAAGCATTTCCTTGCAACCTGAGGGTGGGTGGGCAGATTGCTTTCCCCCCACTACCAGGAGCTAGAAATCTCATTGGCAATTTCAGAGCTTAGAAAATAATTTTAAAGAAGAATGTAGATGATGACATGTTGAAGCCATCCATGGCTGAGAAATGGTAAGAAGATGCTCCAGGACATCCCCTTACCCCTGCTTGGTCACAAAGGGCTCTAGTGTGCCACGGGAAGTAGAAAAGTTCCCTTTTGGGGGCTGCCCTCCCAGAAACTTCCAGATGCTATATATGTAGTATATATCAATAAGGCTTTTGACAAGAAATTCTATGATATTTTTGCAGACAAACAGGTGAACTGTGAGCTGCTTTCTGATAAGTGGATTTGTAATTGGTTGACAGACTGAACCCAAAGAGTACTCACCAATGGATCCCCTTCATCCTCAGAGCTTTGAGCCCTGGACTCAGCATTGTTCAGCATCTTTAGAAATGACTTATATAATGGCATAGATGGTGCTTCCTTAATCTGTGGAAATTGTGCCATGAAACAGATCTGTCTGGTACTGTCTTGTCCCTGGCTCATCTTATGATGAGGAAGTTAGAGGTCCATGACAGGAAAATGGGAGGCCCTTTCAGTTTCTTTGCAGTGCTGTCTTTTGCCCAAATGTCAAAGTCCTCTGTTGTGCACCACCTCCTAAGTGGGCTTTGGTTATTGTTTTTCCCCTTTGAACTTTAGATGACTTCTGAACGACGTGGCACACAAGGGATCGCCTTTGCTACCAACCAAGGGCCCCACCCTTTCCTGCTCTTTAAGGACTCAGGCCAGATCTCAAGCCACAATGCCTACCACACCATCCAGTGGCCACAGTCTGGACCATGTGCTCTTTCTAATAATGTTCTGGGAATGCACCAAAGCATCCAAAGAACGAGAACCATAAGGACATCTTTTACAAGGTATTTGCTATCGTTCACCCTGTAACTATTATTTCGGGCAAAACATTGCAATTATGGTTGAATGGCAGATTACAGATCCGTACCAACTTCCTTCAGTCAACTCCTACCATTATGCTCCTAAATTTGCTCATGTCCATATTACCCCCTGGAAAGGTGCCATGTGTTCGTCACTTACAGGATAAATTGTATGCTCCTCCCTCCCCTTTCAAGATTCTTTTCCTCCCCATAAAAGTGAATTGGCACTATTTATAGAAGGATGAACATGCCTCTTTTTAAAGTCTAGCTTTTGCTGCACCCTGTAATTTATGGCAATATAATAAGTAATTTAGAATTAAAGATTTGAGACAACAGTTCGGCATTAACGTCTTTAAGACAAAACATTCAAAATAAAACTTGAAGCCATGAGAATGAACTCTGTTATTAGAGGCCTACTTTCTGCTAAATTAGTACCTACAGCTGCTTGCAGCTCAAGTGGTTTCATTGTGACCTCTTGAATAAAAATATATAATAAAAATAGTGTTATTCATTGTGGTGAAAGACCAATGTAACATATTTTAATCCCTGGGAAATCTTAAGAAACAGATTTTAAAAGTGTATCAATTTAATTTTGATTCCAAAATTATTGGTTTGGGGGAAATCACCCGATTACCTTTGTATTGTCCTGTACATGCCAGGATGTGGATCAATTCATTTTTAGCCACTCACATAATGTCTAGGCCATAGGCTTCTTGAATTTTTGTTACTATTAATTTCCTTGCATGGTACTGATAGAAGTATAAAGTGTATGGTTTCTAAATTTTTCTCTACACAAATCAGACACCATTATAAACTTATTTTCCTTCTTGGTAAGTACAAGATGTTGACAGCTGATTTTTGAAGCCAAAAGCGAGAAATGCTTTAAATAATGCACATCAGGTGGCAGTTCTGTCAAGTCCATTAACTATGTTAAGACAACCTTTTCTCCAGCCGCACCTTCTAGCTCAGCACATGTTCGTTGCTAATTACAGTTGTCTTTCTAGTGCCAGGGAACCCTCTCTATCTGCTGAAAGCCAAATTTTGTGTGTGCGTGTGTGTGTGCGTATGTGTGTGTACATGCATCCACACGACTGAATAAATAAGTTGCTGGACATTACAATCTTTCTACTCTGAGGCTGCTTCCTCTATCTACCATCTGTCCTGAATTCTCATGCATAGGATGTTACATTCCAATGGAAAACCTTGAGAGATCAATTGTAGTGAAATCACAGTGTTCACAGACCAGTCATGGTCTTTGCCTCAATCCTGCATTGCTAGGAACATGCCCAGCTCTCTCATTAGACAAAAGTGAAGCAGTAACTTCAAGCAGCAAATACTGGTGAGCAGTGTTGGCACCCCATAGCTGATTCTGCCTGAGCTCACTAGTTATTCCTTACATTTAGAAGACAGAGCTATGTATTGCCACATCGCCTGTCCATGGTTCCATGAACTAGACTGCTGCTCAGTGTGGTGGAGGGTATGATCCTGTCACTAATATTGAAGAGAGCTTCAATTGGAACTCAAGTTGGCCTCTGGAGGATAAAACAGGTGTGTGTTGCGGGGTGAATGGCATGTCATCCAATATTTTTGCTTTAGGCAGCAAAATTATTTGGCCTAGCCCTGGCCAAGAGAGAAGATTAACCACTGGTGGCACAGTGGTTAAATGCCTGTACTGCAGCCATTCACTCAAAACCACAAGGTTGCGAGTTCAAGACCAGCAAAAGGGCCCAAGCTCAACTCAGGCTTGCATCCTTCCGAGGAGGTCGCTAAAATGAGTACCCAGACTGTTGGGGGCAAATTAGCTTACTTGCTAATTAGCTTACTTCACCGCTATGATCTTTGCAATAGCGATATATAAATAAAACAAATTATTATTATTATTATTATTATTATTATTATTATTATTATTTCTGAGATATTTGCCTTGTCAATCGCTTTTTGATTGGTTGGTTGTCACAGTCATGTGAAAGAATTTCACAGATAAATTTTGGGTATGTATCACATTTGCAGAAATACAATCAGCCTTCTATATCCAAGGATTCCTTATCCAGGAATTCAACCATCCACAGCTTGATACACACACACACACACACACACCTCAAAAAACAAAACCTTGATTTTGCCATTTTATATAAGGAACATCATTTTACTACACCCATCCACAGATATATATATATATATATTCCAAAAACAAAACCTGATTTCAGTATCCATGGATGGTCCTGGAACCAAACCCCAGCAGATACCAAGGACCCACTGTATTGCTGGACTTTCCAGAGCTATACAGAAAAGAAAGAGAGACTCCTGAGTACATAGGAGTCCTAACTGGGTTTTCAAGTGACAATAACAGCTGGTCCTTTTCAGCAATCAATCCATGTCCTTAAAGGTCAGACAAGAAAGGGGGCAGAAGGGAAAAGTTCTTTGTTGCACTGCTTACCATTCCCTGTGTTTATAAATATTACTTCTTTACATTTCAATCTCCTGAACTGTCTGGTCACATTTTCCAGGGAATTCTGGGGGCTGTAGTTTTCAAAACTACAAGCTCCCAGTTCTTTCCAAGTACTGAATTTACTGTCTACCCATAGACATTTGTAGGAGTGGATAGTGGCTTGGCCACTGGTTTTCAAGCAGGGTTGTGACTTGATTAAAGACTTTAGAATTGAGTTGTTATATGTGTTTTAGTTCTTTCATATATTGATTTAAATATGCATGAATTAAAAAACCATATAAAGAAAGAAACATTTCTTTGTAGATAATGTGCTCCTGTGTTGTAACAGTTGTCATCTTGGAACAGGTATTCACTTGTGAATAAAAAGGCAAATGTCTTTTGGAATGTGGTGATTAAGAGTGGGGGAGAGTTTCATTTCTATTCAAGTTAGGCTAGAAATTATTAAATTTTGTAAATTTCTTCATGGAAGAAAACATATAATTTGTTTTTGAATATTTTATTCAAATTTGAAAATGTGTTCAAACTCAAAAGAAAAGGGAAAGGTGTGAGTGTGTGTGTGTTTGATAAACAACAGTTGGAGAAAAAAAAACACTAATGGATCTCTCCATCTCTAATAGAATATAAATGTTTGCAAATCATATTTCCTTTTTTATTTGCAAGTAATTTTCAGACTTGTCTAGTGGATGTTTCCCTGGATTCACTTCTTGGCTTCTGTTCTGCCCTCTCTTGGTCCATCTCTGCCAGCAGCCTGTATAGATCAAGCAATGGAAATAGCCTCCAGATGTCACTGCCTGATTCTGCAGTGAATTCAGCAACAAACCTGCCTTCTGATGACTTGACAGACTACATTTCCTCATAAGGAACCAAACAGACTGGCAGATCATGGAATCCTTGAAGTAAGTTGGTCCTTAAAAGCACTGAACCATCATACTTTCCCTCTGTGCTGCAAGAGAAACAATTACAGTTGAGATGAAAGTGGAGAGGGCTGGGACCAAATGTTCTCCATTAAACCTCATAACTGTTGTGGTGTTTTGGTATTTAAAAACACTGGGTGCAACTACCACATCTTTATACATTCAATTAAGGACCTGTGATTCCAAACAGTGGTTCAAATGTTTGCAGTGAATGTCACAAACTCAATTCTTATTTACTTCAGAATTTTTCTCAAACTAGAATTTAGCTTATAGTTGCATCATTTTCACTGGAATAATAAAAGTGTCTGAAAAGCAATGATCTTACCCCAAATGTTGCTAATTTTAGACAAGTATTTTGGATGTCCTTCAGGATCTAGAAAAGGAAGGGTCAGATGTGACAAACGGGCTGGAATAAAACATTGGCGTTACAGTTTAAGAACCTTTCACACATATTTTAAAGATCTACAACTGAAGTGTTGGGTGGACTTCTGGTTCTTTCTTTATCCCAATATATACTATCCCCAGCTGGATCTAGAGCTTTGAAAAGTTACTTTTTGGACTTCAGCTCCCAGAATCCCTCAGTCAAAAATGGCCACTCGTGCCCCACTTAAAAAAATCCAAGCACTGGTGGGATTTGATCTTCAGCTAGGCATTACCTTGTGCATCATCAGAATAAGCAATGCAAGTGGAAGACATTCTTTGTAAGGCATTCTTTTTGCAAGGGGAGGAAAAAAACAGTGAAAGGGAGAGGTTTGCAATAGCTCTTTACAGAAGTAACTTGTCTCCCCTGCCATGTCCCTCAGATTCATTTTGAGGATGTAAGCTTTAGCCCATTTTCTGTATCTGTTTAGATAAGACTGGCTACTGATAAATTGCCAAAATAAGAGGAAAAAGAGGACACCAATTTGCATGAAACGTACATATGAGTAAAGCATAAATGGTGAAACAATTACTTTTTGTTTGTTGATAAAAACACAATACACAGAAATCATGCATAGCAAAAAGGTAAAGGTAATCCTTTGACATGAATGTCTAGGTGTAACCAGCCGTAGGAGGTGGTGCTCATTTCTGTTACTAAACCGAAGAGCCAGCATTGTCCAAGGACTACTCCGGTGCTCATGTGGCAGTTCATGACTGCACTGAACACTGTTACTTTCCCATCAAAGTGATACCTAATAATAATTCCCATATATCACTGAGTGTAATGATAATAGTTGTGACATAAACAACTAGCAAATTTAAAATTACACCTTTAAATTACGTCATACAAACAGAATAAATATGTTTACATGTGTTTCATGTGGTTACTGTGAAAATTTGGTAAAACGTGATGTTTTTAAAGATTTTTAAAATAAAATTAAAATATTTTACAAATTAAAAATTAAATTTTGAAATTTTGAAATTTTAATTTTAAAAAACCTGGGGCCTCTCCTTTCTCCACTCACTGAGCCTCACCCTACTCACAAATCTCTTCAGCATTTTAAAGGGATACATTCAAATTCCACGGCTCATTTCTGCCATAACACAGGTGTTTGAGGAGCAGTGGTGTCAACCCCCTTTATGGTGTCACCTGGTGTGATGCCACTGGTTGGGGATGCCCTCATCCCCCCAAAATCTACCTCTCTCTGCAACATGTGAGTGACAACTCCATACTGCTTCTTAGAGATGGCTTCTAAGCCCTAATTCAGACCAGCTGCTATAATGGGCTTTTTCCTCTTTGGGGAGTCTACTCCATTGTGTCTGCCTTCTTTGCTGATTAATGGAAATGGTGGCAAATTCACCATCAGTTCTTTCCTTCATCTCCCCCATTATTATGAAGTTCTGGATTTTAAAAAAGACAAAATGATTTTACTTTTCCTTCACCCCCGCCCACCTTACGTAAACTGGGTAAATAAATTATGAGGTGAAATTCTGAAAATGAATAATTCATCCGTGTTATGGCTTTTTGTGCTTTGCTGCAAAACATTTGTACCCTCTTGTAATATTTTGTTGTATTTTTAAATATGTTCTTAACCTTGAGACTAGTGGCATTTTGCCTATAGTAATTGTTTCCTCTTAATGCCATTCCTTTCCCCCATAAGGTTTGAGGCTGAGTTCTAAACAGAAGGAAGTCCAGCTGCATTCCATGGTCCTTAGGTTTGCAGCCTGACATAAAATTATATTTGTTATTTTAAAAACCAGAATCCTCAATAATAATAATAATAATAATAATAATAATAATAATAATTTTAAAATCACACAGAGATCTATTAGGTACTATAATCCAAAGAAACTAGAGCCATACTTCACTGCTTTGATTTACCAACTCATGCTCTTTTTATGGCAACCTTGCAGAGTAGGAGCAGAAAGCAGCTGTAGCATTTCTCTACAGACACGTTGCAAATTAGGCTGGTGGTTCCATTGCCTTGGGAAGGTGAATCCATGATCGGTTTTACAGCTGCTTCTTCAACAGCTGCTCCTGAGTTGTATGGGAGCTCTCCAGATGTTAGACCCTATTCCCTACAGAGGTTTGGCACCAGGAGAACACCCTTACAACCTGGAGCAGCTGTAGAAGGAGTGGCTGTAAAACTGTGAATGGATTTGCCATTCCCTTGACAATGAATCCATGAACCACCCATGTGGAAAACTGAAATAATGTCAGTCAGCTAAAGGCAATACTAAGAGAGTTCCCTCCAGATGTCCAACTCAGAGCCATCATTCTTAATAATCTGCTTGACAGAGTGATGTGTTTATGGATGATCAGGCATCATCACTTAGGTCCCACATACTGTGACATATATATTGGAGGCTTCCATGCTGTTCTCTAATCTGTGCCCAGTTTCTGTTATAGTCTGAACCTATGCATTCATTGGCTACCTATGAATTATTGGTTTGGCTACATTGTTGGGTAATATTTAAGGAGTTGACTGTACTTAGAAGTAGTAATTAAGATATCAAGAAAGCTCAAGAGGAAAGAAGCTATGATTGCTACAAAGGAAGAATTAGGTCCTTCTCAGCTTGAATTAGTGGGTTTAAAGTTTTTCAGCTTTAAGACTCAGTCTTCTTACAGTGAACCTTTCTGCAAGCAGGTCTTGCATTACTGCATTATTGGCATGGGACACATGTAAATGAGCTGCATTCAGTTAGGTTATATTGTTGTTGTTTTGCATCTGATTTAAACTTGCAAATCCTTGGGGGGAAATTCTATACTTACACCTGCCAAGCCAAAACTGGGGAACATGTGGCTGTCCAGATGTTTTGGACTTCAACTTCTATCTTCCCTCATCACTGGCAATACTGGGCAGGGCTGATATAAATTTTCATCTCATTTATATTGGGGGGGGGGAATAGTCATCACCATCCTTAAGCCCAACCATTTCACACATGAGTCTTATTTCAAAATGGATCACACATTGTTAGCACAATATTATGAAGAGACAAGGAATACATTTATTTAACATCTAATTCTAACTTTCTGAACCATTATCCACACTGGAGTTTATCACACGTGAAATTGGAACTCCAATCCAAAGCCATATCGAAGGGAAGGGGTAGCAGAGTTAATTCGATCCAAGGCAATTCACGTGATTAATTATCTCACATGAAGAGCAAAATTGTGGTCATTCCTGAGGCAGAGCGGAGTGAGTGCAAAATAAATTATCACACCAGTACATACCATGCAGAGTCACCAATCCGAACTGGCACCCTTGCGCATGCTTAGTGGGGCTCTGAACACATCGTGAACCTTTGCACTTCTGGGGTGAAGAAGGGGGGCACTTCCTGGTTCCATTTTCACATGAATGCTATCTTCACATGAATGACTGGTTCACATTTCCTCTTCCCTTCTATTTTATTCTATTTTTTTTTACTCTATTTACTCTATTTCAGCAATTTAGCAATGCCCGCAACTCTTGCCATGTGTGGTCTCGAGTATACATACAACCACATCTGAATGTGTCATCCGTGCCATCCTTTCCTCCATCCCTTCCTGCTTCCTCCGAATGTGTCCTCTGTGTCAGATCTTCCCTACATCCCTCACAGTCACATACGAATGTCTCCTCTGTTCATCAAGGAGTACCAGAAGCAAATGGAGCAAAACTGCAGTGCCGCATCATGGGAAATGTGGCACCTTGAAGGTTGTGGGGGGTGTACCAGAACCGAAGCAAAGTTGCATTCCACACCAAGACCAATTCGAAGTGGATTCAAATTGACCCTGAAAAAAGATTTCTGAATTTGCTAGTTCACCAAATTCATCTACATCAGGAGTGACCCTGGATTGACTTTGGATCGGGCTTGGAACGACTCACCATAGAAAGCAATCGCATGTGATAATCTATCATGTTATAACGTGAATTCGCTTGGTTGGGCCTGGAGTGGCTTCGGATTGGAGTTGCAAAAACCATCATGTGATATACTGAAAAACAGTTAGCCTTAGTAATTCATTCTTCTATTAATTGTTCTCCAAGCAAAAAGTGTATATAAAAATGTATATATTATCACTAAAATGCATATCTCATTAGTAATAATCTAAAAAACACATTATGTAAAGAAAAAAATCATTATCTAAGAGCAAAACGGAGTACAAAACTGAATATCTTGGGAGAAATCAGTGCATAGATGTATCCATTTAAGAATACATATTTTTGGATAGGCTTGAAAAAATGTCACAGAGTGATGCCAATATATGGGATAAAATAAATTTAAGACTGGGTAAAATAATGGATAGATTCATTCGTTCCTCCTGTTGTCTATACTGGCTCACAGTAGCAGCACAGAGTTTTGTCCTTTCTAATCCGAACTGCAAATGCTGGGGAATTAAACCTAGTAGATAGCGTACTTTAGTGCTGAGCAGTTTTCTTTCCTGGAAGCAGCAAGTTAGAACTAACTACACCAGAGAGGAAGCTGACATCTATCTAGGTTTTTTCATGTTTACCTCTTTGCTGTCTATTCTTCCAAACTTGTATCTGTCTCATGCATTCCATACTATCCAACTCTCCAATTTTAAAACAGGAGGTGGCAGATTGTGGCTCATGGACCACATGCATCCCACCTCAGGACCCTGAGAGATAAAAACAATTTTTGCATCTTAAAAAAATGATATATTTTCTTGTTCTGAAATACCTCACAATGACTGCATCCACACTGCTGAAATACTCCAGTTCTGAGACGACCTTAACTGTCATAACTCAATGCAATGGAATTCTGGGAACTGTACTTTTGTGAGACAATTACCCTTCTCTCTCCCAAAGAGCTCTGGTGCCACAACAAACTACAGTTCACATAATTTTATAGCATGGAGCTGTGGCTGTTAAAGTGGTGTCAAACTGGATTATTTTTGTAGTGTGGATGCAGCGTCTACTAGAGAATGTGGAACCCAGAAAAAAGTCTTTATGAAATCACTTTCTGTTGTTAAAAGATGTTTCTTCTGGGCCGAAAATGCTCCAGAAATGCCCCCAAACATAGTGGAAATACACCCATATCCTTTAAAAGGCATTTTAGACAAAGAAAAATGGATATATTTCCTTTGTGTGACCGGGTATGATGGAGTGGTGCAGCCCTCCAAAGTCTCCTGGAGGCTAATGTGGACCTTAGCCTTCAACAGTTGCCTGCCCCCATTTTAAAAGCAGCTGAAAAGATGGGATGACAGAGGATTAATTGGGGCTGGCCCTGACAAATCTGGACAATTGGAAGGTATGGCTTTTTAGGGAAGGAGTGGGCATGGTGTGATTTGTGAGCTGCAAGTGGTCCCCAGGGTTGTTTCTGTGTGGCTCCTAGAGCCCATTGGGGGGTAAGATGCCTTTTGCATTTGACATTTTTTACCACATTGTTGCCCTCCCGGCCTATTTTAGCACCAGGAGGAACCTTTTTAAAATATTCATTCTTCATACAGAGACTGTGATGCCACAGTCCGACCTTCCATTTCTATGTACAGATCAATTCTATGTACAAAGGAATTAAACTAGAAGAGGCTTCCAGTTACTTCCTGTTTTTTTTTAAAGGCTTCATCATAAAAAGGGCAAAAATAAATGTTCCCCACACCCACTAGAGGGTCTTTGAGGGCAAAAATTTCCACATATCTTAAATCACTTCCCCAGAGCCTCTTTGCCTAATAGGACAAGTAAGAAAATTAAATTCTGGGATTTGAATGATTTATAGCAATTAATTTCACATCGCAACATTTGTTTGGTTTTTGGAATCCAAATTTCCCCATGGCAGCAGCCCTTGGAGGAAAGGATGGCCAAGAGCCTGTTTTGCAAAGTGTAGTGTAAAAGCTCTAAGTCAAAACTACAGTACATTTCTTCTCCCACCTGCAACTCACTGTTTCACCACTGCAGCCTGCCATTGGCTATTCAATGGGTTGTAAAGAATGGAGAGAGCACAGAAACATTTGGCCATAACCATCTACTGAGATTCACCAAATTCCTCCAAGCTATGATGATGCAGCTGATGATGATGATGCAGAGCAGATGATGAAGTCATTCTGTGTCTGGCAATGGGGACGAAGCCAAATCCCTTCTTCCAGCTGGTGAGTCAGAGGAGTGAGGGCTTTGGTCATTGCAGAGGAAGAAGAGAATAGCAAATTTTATAATGACGTAAGAGATACACATAGACGTATATTGGACTTACACTTGCATATATCATTAACAGGATGATGGCAATGATCTCCAAGGTGCATCTATAAATGCACTGGGTAGATAGACACCTAAAGTTGTCTGCTCCTCAGAGCATCAAGGCAACTAAGGAGGACAAAGTGAAGAAGGGAATGCCCTATCTTGTATGCTGCTTCCTCAGACTGTTGCAGCTTTCCCCACCATAGCAGGGGAAGGAAGGGAGGGAAGGATGGAAAGGAATGGTGGTTCATGCCTGGTAAGCTGGGGATGGGGCAGAGACCATTGCTAAGAGGTTACCACAAAGAAAGTGAAGTACATCTTAATTTCTCTATCTATGCATCCTCCAATCTCCCCTTGAGCCCTGGCTGTCTCTGTTTCTAAGAATTTAACAGCTGCTGTGGGAATATTTCTTAATTTCTCTTGGAACCTGCTAATAATGTTTTAAAAATGCTGCCAATTGACAATTTGTGTCCAAGAAGCAAAAACATCCTTGCATTTGTTAGGTATCTTTTTTTTTTTAAAAAAAGAAAAGTATACATTTTTCCTTCACCTACACCCCATTTAAAGTGAAAGCACAAAGGGAAGTATAAAACATCTCAAGAAGTTGTGTATTGCTTGTCCACTTGAGGGGTCAGAGCATGTTCACACACTTGGGGAAACCTATAGGCATACGCTGTGTTGAACAGTATAGCAAGCACAACAAGCAGAGCCTGAATATGTGTAAATATAGCTTGAAAAGTTCCTATTATCTTTCTACTACAAATCAAGGCAATCGCTCTTTCCAGTTTTAAGTGCATTGATTCCTATTCATAGGATGGTTGTTTTGATGATTAGTTCAAGTGTCTTTTAAGACTAGATTCACTTTAAGGGGAAAATCTGTAGTCCTGATGTAAATACAATACAATACTGAAATATCTAGCCAATGCTGGAGGTGGGGTGGGAGTGGCTGAGAATGCAGCTTTTAAAAGATTGAATGTACTATCACTGAGACCACCAAAGATCTACATGAATTTGTCCTAGATGATGAGGAAATTAAAATAGAAAAAAGATTTCCAATACCTTGGAGCAAACATTAATCAGAATGGAAACTGCAAACAAGAAATCAGAAGACTAGGAATAGAGCAACCATGGAAGAACTAGAGAAGATCCTAAAATGTAAAGATATAACACTAACACTAAAGTTAGGATTGTACAAACCATGGTATTCCCAATCACCATGTACACATGTGAGAACTCAGTTGAAATGTAGTGCTAGAGAAGAGTGTCAAGGATAACATAGGTGGCCAAAAAGACAAACAAATGGGGCGTAGAACAGATCAAGTCTGAACTCTTCCTGGAAGCCAAGATGGTGAAACTGAGGCTGATGTACTTTGGCCACATCATGAGAAGGCATTAGAAAAGGCAATAATGCTAGAAAGATAGAAGACATTAGAAAGAAAGGAAGACTACATGCAAGATGGTTAGACTCAATCAAGGAGGTCATGGACATGAACCTTCAGGAGCTGAACAGACCAGGTGAGGATAGGGGGACTTGGAAATGTCTTAGCCACAGGGTTGCCCTTAGTCAGGGCTAACTTGAGGGTAGTTAACAGCAACAACATCATTGTCAACAAAAACAAAACAATGGGGGGACAGCGCCACATGCTCTAAACTGGTTAACTGTTTATTCTTTTGACTATAGCCTGTATGAGAAAAGATCATGAGTCCAGGTCAGCTCAAAAGCAGTTAACAACAACAAGTCACCATCACAGTTCTCCACACAGGGAGATTGCCAGATATTCAACATTATTGACCAAAAGCTACTCTTACAGCTTGACAGAGGCCTATGAATGTTCCCACACTTACCGCAAAATCTGATACGACTACCTTGGGATCTACCATTCTGCAGCATTCAATTCAAGTTCTCCTAAAGGGGCAATAACATATTAACTTCCATAAAAGCAAAGGTTCTCAATTAAAGTGCTGTTAAACTGGTGCAAGTATAGCAGATTAACTGACTTTCCACACTTACGCTTGCTTTCAGCTCTCCCAACTCCTGGTTCTGTTTAGAACTCTTCTGGCCCACTGGCATATGGCCCTAAAATGATTCTGGTCTTCTGGATGTAAAAGATAAGGATTCTGTATGTGAATGTTACATTCTGAATATAATGAGCAAGGCCTATCTGTAACATGGGGAGAGGGGTCGCCCCAAGGTGTCTTCCTCTGCTCAAGCCAAGAGCTGTTTGTGGCACAGTGCTTGTGTGAGTGTGTTTAGTGTGCTTGCCTGACCATGTATGTGTGTGTGAACAACGGGAAGCAGATTTCTCATCTTATTAAACGTTGCTGAGAAGAGATCAGTTTCATTTGACTTCTTCTTTTACTCACTTGTCTTCTAGCAGCAGTTGTTGTTGGGAAATGTGAGAGATAGTGCTGGGTCTCTACAGTCAAAGGGTAATGTAGAAGCAGAGCAACAAGCAGTGCCACATACCCACGCCCACACACTGGGAGTAAAATGCAGCAAAAACAATAGTCTTAATTTTCTTCGTAAAATGTATAAAGTGTCTTTACTTACAATCCTTTTTCATAATCAAATATATGATCTTACAGAAGAGAGAGGAGGACGAGAAAATGGCTGCAGTGGCTAGAGTGATGCTAGAAGAAAGTAGGTGTGGTAATCAGAAAATCAGAAATCAGGACTGAGTTGAGGGCAGTAAACAGCAACAGCAAGAACAAAACAATGAGGGGACAAGCCCCACATGCTCTAAAATGGTCAACTGTTTATTCTTTTTAATATAGTCCAACACGTTTTGGCCAGTATGAGAAAATATCTTCTTCACGGACCTTCAGAAGAAATCACTGGAGTTGTAAATACTTTACAAAACACAGGACCATGAGAGTAATAAGAGTTTTAAAAAGAAAATGAAAAAGGTCTTTTCTCAAGCCAAAAGCACTGGGCTCTTTTAAAAGAAATAAACAGTTCATCATCTTGGAGCACGTGGAGCTTGTCTCCTCCCTGTTTTCTGTTTTTAATGTGTATTATAGTACTCTTTTCTTTACTGTGTCACTTACTTGGAAGATTAGTGCACAGCTTTAAAAAAGCGACTTACAGCTGCCAAATTCAGTTTGAATTCAGGATACATCCAGATTTTCTTGCATGGATTTTTGCTGCCAAGACCTCCTGGCAGTGCATCCTGGGAACATCCTGCCAGAATTTGAGTTCAGCTGGCCGATTTGCAAAGCCAGGAAGCTCCCACCTTTGAAAAGATTCTAGCTGGATGTTACCTGGGATGCACCTACCCAGCGGTGTAGGAAGCAAAAATCCATGCAATATAATCCATATGCATCCCAAATTCAAATTGAATTTAGTAGCAGTAAGTCACATTTTTTTAGCTGTGCATTAATCTTCTTGGTCTGGGATCCTTTTCAGATGAAAAGCATGGTAAAAATATTTCTATATCATTATGAATGAATAAAAGTGTGTCCCACAATTGTAGAATCCATGTTGCTAGATAATGGCAATCTTATGAATCTTACCCCTTCTAACCTCTTGTAATTTGGAGAACAGAAGTAAAATGCATACATTGCTCCACCAAATAAAAATTGTGCTCCACTTACAAAATGTTCTTTAAGTCCAAAAATTACCAGCACTGCAGTAACTTAAAATTTCAGCGGCATATTTAAAAATACAGACTGGAGATCCAAAAAGAAGGGACATGCCAAGTTACCCAGGGAATACAAACACGGCAAATCTAAGCATTCTAGATGTAAACATTTATCAGTGTCTCACTCTCTGCAGTGCTATATTTTTGGAAATTGCAGGACACTTTAATATGGGTAGAAAAAAATTATTACTTGGAGGCAATGCCTTCATTCCCTCCATCTCAATACCTATACTCCTGGTAGAAAGGAATACCTCCTGAAGTTGTCCATCTGAGCTGAGGTAGTTCACTTGTCCAACTGCCCAAGCTATGCAGGTGCAGCTCAGAAGAAACCATTTTTATCTGTTTACTACAGAGTTGGGAAATTGTGTTACCCTGCAGAAGTTCTTTGACAGCAATTCCCATCAACCCTAGCCATCATAGCTAATAGTTAGGGATGATGGGAATGTAGTAGTGGCAGCAGGTGGCGTCTGTGTCATCAGTATTGTGAATAAGTTTTAGTCTAGACCAGTGCTCCCAAACTTTGATCCTCTGGGGGTTTTGGACTTCAGTTCACAGATGCCCCATCCAGCTTGACTATCAGTCAGGAATTCTGGGAGCTGAAGTCCAGAACATCTGGAGAACCAAAGTCTGGAAACCACTAGGTTCTCAAGGAGCTATTCAAGATGTTGAACCTTTTCCCCATCTTGGATAGTTCCTTAAAAGTCTGGAATAACATGGAAGCTAGCAGCCACCACTGGAATAGACTCCTACAACATCTGTAAGGTCACATGTTTTCCAGCCCTGGTTTAGCACAAACTTTAAACCAGGGCTAGATATTCTGATATGCTTCAAAAGGTTTGAATAGCAACATCTATATTCTCTTAGCATGGCCCATGTTGTCTGGACGTGATACAAGTCATTATTCAAAACATGTGGAGGGCAGAAGGTTTCCTATCTTAAATCACTTCATAATTTTTCTAGAGAAAGCAGATTCCCTGTGCTTGTGTAGTAAAACTGTCAGAAGGCCAGCACTTTCGCAACACATTGCAATCTGTCTCCCTGCCTCATTCCTCTCTTTGTCAGTCAAAGGTGTCAATGTCACATCCTCTCCCTCCCCTCCCAGAGTGGTGTCACTCATTCCTGTTTTTTTCTCTCTCTCTTTTTATTAATGATCCCCCCCCTTTTTTTTTGCAGGGATATGTCATTACTGTTCTATACTTCTTTTATGCAGATGGCACGACTGTGCATTTTAATGGCAAATCTGTTTCTCGCATAACGACTGAACTGCAAAAAGATTTTGACAGACTGGATCCAAGAAAACAAACTGGATTTAAATGCAGCAAAAACTAAAACAATGCCTTTTGGCTTTCTTAATCAGTGGAGCTCAAATTTTGATTTCCCACTCTTCAAAGTCGCAAATATGTAACAGAATTAAAGGTGTTTTGAATCCAGAAAAGTTGTTAAGATGAGCAACAACTTGGATGGATGGATGGATTGGTGGATGGATGGATGGATGGATGGATGGACAGAGAACAGACCCCATTCTGTTTCTTAAAATTTAATAGTATTTTAATTCTAGATGATTTGCATGTTTGTATAGGACAATATCTGCTTATGTCATGGAGCAGAGGATATAGTGTTTGTGTCCCATCCATTATTCAAATACAACAAATTACGTTGTGAATGCTTACCTAGAACAGGGGTGGGAATCATGCAGCTTAGGCCATGAATGCCTTGAGAAGGAATTTTTGGTGCCATTTGAGCCCATTAAGAAATGTTTCCACTACATGTTTAAATGAAATGTAAAAATTGTCATGATTCTCCTTTGAAACAAGATATGCCTCCCACATTGTTTTAGCCAAAGATAAAAATAAAA
>NC_056522.1:191576105-191580570 GCF_019175285.1 Sceloporus undulatus
CAGGTTGCCTACCCCTGTCTTAGGAGCCTCACCCCTGAGGCCATGTTGACTCCTGGGAATGGCATGAAGCCCGCGTAAGGTTAGATTTCAGGGCACCAGTCTACATCCCTATCCCTTGTCTCCCCACCCCCCTTTTGAAGGCCTAGAAGAAGAGGCATGGGTAGCCAATTGCAGTAGAAGATAGAGTGCCAAAAAGGGGATGCAAAAAAGTAGCAGGAGTGGCTATGTACCCAGGCCGATTTTGGTCATGCATTATCTTTCTCTTTTCTTTGTGAATGTTCAGTTGGGCAGCTACGTGGTTTATGCCTGCTGCCAAGGCTGCCATCAGACCTTGCAGGGTTCTTTGTCTGGAGCTTAGGACTCAATGTAAAGTGCTCATTTTGATCTTGAAGCAATGATGGTTGGGTTGGTAGCTGCTGTGTCAGTGGGAGCATGAATCTGGTCTTAATCAGAATTTGGACAGTTCTGAGGAAGGTGTTGGGTTCCTTGCATAGCTCCCTTAAAGTTCAGTCTAGAAGATGGAGCAGATTCACTGGCCCACTGACCCAGTGCCCTTCATGGCTTGGCATGTGGGGACCTGATGAAATGACTCTCTCCTCAAGTACCTGCTGAAAGCTGAGTTTCTTCTTTTGAGGCCTTCTCCAGGGATCCCTGTCAAGTGAAAAGTGACAGGTAGCTCAGGAAGAGAAGGATTTTTTTAGCTATAGCATCCTGTATCTGGAAAGCAGAGAAAACTGCTTGGCACCTATGCGATATAATTTTAATACCAGTGGAGGGGGGGCACCTGTTTATTTTTCTGAGCCTTTTAATCTTTTAAAGCTTTACACTGTTTTCACTTTCTGTGGTTTGTGGTTTTATGCTGTACTGCATAATTTTTATTGCTGGCATTGATTGCTATTGATTGTTATTGGATTTTAAATTGTTTTGTTACTGCTCTTGCTGTGAGCTGCACTGAAAGCTCTGTTTTAATTTTGTTAGTATGTATGACCTGCTATCATTTTGGTTTTCTAGAGTATGGCTTTGCCCCTCAGGGTGTTTGTAAGTTGAATGTCTGAGTGGGCAGGTGGGTGTACTTCATCTGTAAGGGGTCATACAGATAAGTGCATGCAGATGAACATTAAAGCAATGTCTCACACAAACAGCCATTTAATACAGTCACGAAAGTTGGAAAATATTGTCTGGCCTGCTTTTTCAAGCAATCAAACTGAATTCATGCTCCCTAGGCTATTATGTCCATTGGAAGGCAGTCATTTTTTGAATTGCACAGTTCTTCACATTAGTGCAGTCCTTGATTCAATGCCATACCATTACAGTCAGCCCTCTGTATCCACGGATTCTGCATTCATGGATTCAACCATCCACAGGTTGAAAATATTACTACTAGTCGTACTCGTACTACTACTAATAATAATCCAAAAAGCAAGTCTTGATTTAGCCAATTTATATAAGGGACACCATTTTACTATGCCATTGTATATAATGGGACTTAAATTTCCACCTCCACTATGAAACCCACTGGGTGACCTTGGCCAAGTCACACTCTCTCAGCCTCAGGGGAAGGCAATTGAAAACATCCTCTGAACAAAGTTTGCAAAAACCAAAACAAAACCCAATGATAGATTTGACATAGGGTCACCATAATTTAGAAACAATTTGAAGGCATACAACCACCATCACCATCAACAACCTAACTTTTAAGCCAGCCCCCACTACCAATAGAGGAATTTGTGAGGCAGTGGAGGGTGGAACAGTGAGCAATAGCATGCTTCTGTGGGATCTCAGTTCAGCTTCCTGTTGTAGTGCACCCAACTACTATGCAAGGGCTGGACACATCATTGCTCACTACTCAGCTCTCCAGCCTGTCACAAATTCCTCTCTTGGGGATGCTCCATGGCTTAAAAGGTAGTTGTCAGGCACTTTTAGTCATTGCAATGGTGCAGTGACTCAAAAAATGAATTAGTGTAATTACTGTCTTATAAGTCAGGCTTACAATAGGATGCCAGCCATATATTTTAGTGGGAAATGCATACAAAATTCCTATTTTAGGGGGAAAGAGTGAAAAATTAAAAACAAACGATTTTTTTTTTAAAAAAGTACCAAAGACAAGGTGAAACAGACTTGTTACTGAGCACATATGGTACGGACATAGTCTGGAAGTAGAATGATCTGCTCAACCTGAGCTGAGGTACATAAACTGCTGGTGGCATATTATAACACCAATGGCCTTTCCTGTGTGCCTTTAATCATCCTTTTGGCTTTTAAACTGGTGAAAGGTGAAGTGTTTTTGCTGAGTAAATAAATGCAGCCCTCAATTGTAAAGGAAGGTGTTCATTTCCACAACAGTGTTAACAAGGAAAGCAGCAGTGATTAGGTGAAGAAAGCTTTCATACCGATGGTTAACATGAACTATATCTGCCTCACAGCTCAGCTTAGAGGATGGTTGCCACATGAGTTAAAGGCCATTTACAGCAGGGTATATCTGGTCCCCAAAGCCCTTCTCAGCTCCCCAGAACAAAAATGAAAATTTAAAGACCCATCACCACCCCAGACTTCTACTGTAGCTCTATATGCATTAAAACAGAGGGATGGTATTCCTCTTCTGCATCTGCCCAGCTATGATGCCTGGGCACCTCTCCACCTCCTTTGCTGCTGATTGCTCATGGGAGTACATCTCAGTGCCATCACGTTCTGTTGCATTGAGGAGGAAGGTTCTGTTCAGTGAGATAGTGGTGATCTCTCTATGTAATGTTCATTAAAGTTGATATGTCAGCAGCCCAGTGTATGTCACCAATAGGATCCTTGGCTTCAAACAAGTCTTTTGTGAAACTAATGAAATGATTAATTGCCTACAGTCCACAAATTTTTTATCCACAGATTAAAGCATCCACAGCTTGAAAATGGGACTTGAGCATCTACAGATTTTGTTATCCACATGGGGTCCTGGAAACAAAGCCTGCAGATAACAAGGGCCCACTGTATTTGAAACAAAGCCATTCCCAAATACCTTGAATAATAACAAGGGTTGCCTGTAACAATATTTTCTGCCAAGGACAATTCATATTCCTATCAACAATTGTAAGGTTTATGACTAAACATGGGGAAACAGGGAAGCATAAGATTATGTCAGCCACCTTGCTATTCAACAAGTGATGGTGTTGCAACCCAGGAAATTCTGACTCCATTATGCTACTGCTTAAAAATAATGAAGGACTATAAAAGGCAATGGGCTTAAAATCTATAAGACCTCCTAGCCTACAAGGGCTCCTGACGCAATGAACAAATAAAATCAATTAAAACATTACAAATATATTTTTAAAAAAATTAAAAACATTTTAACATAGGCGGGTTATAAACCGCCATAAAGTACGCGCTCCGTGCGTACTAGGCTTAGGAAGGGCCGTATTAGGGTTAGGAACGCCCCCTTTTGCCTCCTCGCCGGACCACCGACGCCACCAGATCTGCACTTTCTGCCGGGCAGCCTCCTCCCGGGGTGTCAGAGGTGCGCATCTGCGCACCGCCCCGGGAGTGCCGCCCACGGACTGGGGAGCACCGCGGCGGGACTCTTTTGGATGTTTGCTGGCTTTGGCGTTTGGCGGCCAGAAAGCGAGAGGGGCCTTTAAGAGACACCTGGGGGGAAGCAGGGAGGAGCCCGCCAGGTGAGAGCGGCGGGTATAAAGCCGGATAACCGGTCCCTCCCTGACACGCCCCCTTTTGCCTCCTCGCCGGATCACCGACGCCACCAGAGCTGCACTTTCTGCCGGGCGGCCTCCTCCCGGGGTGTCAGAGGTGCGCATCTGCGCACCGCACCGGGAGTGCCGCCCATGGACTGGGGAGCACCGCCGCTGCGCAACTGCGCAGCTACGCAGCTTTTATTGGGTGAGGGAGGCTTTGGACTAGCTTGGGAGCAGAGGATGCCTGTGATGGCTAACCTCTGCTCTTCTAGTAGCCATAGAAGGGTGGGGGGAGGATAGGGATGCGGGGGATGCCTGGGCTAGGGATAACATCTCCGCGGGCGGAGTTCCAATTGAGTTTGTGTGGGGCAGGGGGAGGTATGGTGGTGGGAGAAGGGACTTGCGTTCCAGGGGAAGGCGTGATCGATGCATCATATCTATCTCGCCTTCCTGTCCCCCTCCCAACCTGAAGGACTCCAACCGTGCCACAAACCCTGTCGCTGCTCCTGTGCAACGCCAGGTCTATTAACAACAAGACCCACATCCTCCACGATATGTTGGAGGACAGTAAGTGTGACCTGGCTTGCATTACCGAGACCTGGCTAGGGCCTGAAGGAGATGCGGTGTGGGCTCAGGCCCTGCCTGCTGGGTTCTCGGTGAAGGACCAGCGCAGGTTAGGTGGGCGGGGAGGGTGGTGGCCTTGATACATAGGAACACCGTGTCCCTCACCAGGAACCACATCCGACAGACCTCCTATATCGAGTGTATTTACCTGACCCTAAAGGCTAGGGACA
>NC_056522.1:191583570-191658357 GCF_019175285.1 Sceloporus undulatus
ATCTTTTTGTATTATATGGCTTGTTGTTTTTAACCCTGTTGTAAGCCGCCCTGATCGCAGGAAGGGCGGGATATAAATAAAAATTTTATTATTATTTATTAGGAAGGTTCTTATCTTCCTGACGGCCCTTCCTCCCAGTACGCACGGAGTGTGGACTTTATGGCGGCACCCATCCACATGGGCGCCGCCATTTTGATGTCTTGGACGCTGTGCGTCCAGACGTGTTGCGGCGGAAGTGACGCCGTGAGGGTGCGCTTCGCCCCTCGTGGTGCCACTTCCGTATTTCGAAAAGGAGCGCCATTTTGGCGCTCCTTTTTCGCTGCGCGGGGAAGCCTCATGGTCTGGCCGCTGGGGCTTCCCTACGCAGGGAATGGCGGCAGTGGGAAAACGGCCTCTTGAGGGCCGTTTGTAACCCACCTCAGTATCTAAAAAGTTTATAAAGCAGTCTAAGAACATTATAAAATAAAATTTTAAAACAACAATTTCAGCATAGAAAGCCATGTGGAACAGCACTGTTTTGGTTGCCCGCCAGAAATTCAAAAGAGATGGATGGAGCAAGCCTCTCTTTGCATACTGATTTTCCAGACTAACATGGCTAGGTCTTTGAATAAATCAAGAATATTAAACTTGGTGACTAACATGTCAGAAGTGTAATCCATACAGTATTTTCTTGTGACAAAGTGTTCTGTCAGTATTGTTTTATCATAAATAAATAGATCATGGGTTATATTCTTGGCAAAAAGTGGCAGGTGTCAAATATGAATGTGGACTGAATTTCTCAAAGGTGATTGATGATTATTTTAACTCACTACATTAAAGAAACCAGCCTCTTGAGAGGCTGAAGTAATTTCCTTTCATTTGTTGTATTACTTGCACTTACGTAGCAGTGAATATAACTTTGAAAGGAGTATATGATCTTCTCCATTAACCTTTATTTGCTAATTGCTGTGTTTTTGTACCTGCCTGTCTGTTGTTTTCATAAATAAGCCCATTCTAACCTGTTGCCACATTAATCTGCCATTTTCAAAGAAATAAACATGAAATATTGGATTTAAATATTATTGCAAGCATATTTTCTCTCAAAATATACATTTCTGACCCAATTTTTCTCCCAAAACATGCATTTCTAAATGTCTTTTCTTTAGAAATGTGCATTTTACATTTCATACCAAAATTCACATTCATTTGAGTATTTTTTGGAAGGAGGACCTGGTACAGCAATAAGAATATATAGGAAGCACAGAAGCCAGTGAATATCCACGTTCAGCTCCCAACATTTATCTGGGAAGTGCAAATCAGGTTGGTTCATATCTGAACTAGCAAATAGTAAATTCTTCTGGCATCCCCCTAATTGTGGTGCACTGGCAGTAGCAGATAATTAAACGAAACAGCTATAAAAGCTGATAAGAGCAATTAAAAGCCAATTGAACACCAATAAAAACTATTAATGCCAGTTTTTAAAAAAGTCAGAGTACATAAAAGTTGTCATGTGTCTTCAGAGCAAAATAAATGCTGATGTTTCTCAGATTTATCAGGGAAGGACATTCCACACACCAGGCAGCAAATGTCAGAAGGTTTCAACAGTCAGTGGCTACAAAACAGTGGCTGTTTGTGGTCTTATTCCAACAGTGCAGCCCAGGAGAACTTCTTTCACCTTCCTTCCCCGCTTTCTATTTGCTCCACAACCCCTGCCATGGGTCTATAAGGTTTCTCAGTCCTCCAAAGCTAGGGTTAGGGGCTGCATGTTGGGGTGAGCTGAATAAGAGAAGAGACTGTCCTCCTCTCATTTCCATCAGTGGACATCTAACAATGGACATACTGCCCTAAATTATGTTTCACAACCATACTTACCAACCATACATTGGCCTGTTATAACTGTCAGAGGAGGCACAGAAAGACCTGTTAGATCCATTTCCAAGGGACTGTGAAGCTTAGAAAACAGGGTTGTGGGGTAGCACTGGATAGCCATGGGACACAGCTACCTCTCCATGGCTACATTTCCTGGAACTTTTTTTAAAAAACCAAACATTTAAGACACCAACAAAAACCTTCCTAATTAATCCCTCCCAACAATGTTTCAGAAGTAATAAGTAAATGGTGCTTGTCACACTAAGAAAGTCATGCTACCATTGTTACATACATTATTTTACAACATCGATGCCCCACTTGCGACTCTTCCCTCCAAAGGATCACAACTTTAAGCTTTAGTTTCAAGGGGAGATTTTAAAAGGTCATGCGAGGATTACAATTTATGAGTTACATTAGTACAAAAAAAAAAAAAAACATTATTAAGAATTCTGTAAAGGGATGTGATGGTTCAAGTGGTTAAGACACTGACTCGGCAGGTTGGCAGTTTGAGGCCTGAATACCGCATGATGGGGTGAGCTCCCGTCACTAGTCCCAGCTTCTGCCAACCTAGCAGTTCGAAAGCATGCAAATGCAAGAACATAAATAGGTACCACTTCTCAGTGAGAAGATAACAGTGCTTGGTGCAGTCATGCTGGCCACATGACCACTGGAGTGGTCCTGAAACAATGCCGGCTCTTCGGCTCTTCAAAGGACATTAATGGAAAGGGTGGCATCATGAGTTACTGCACTGGATGACACCAACCCCAGTGACACCATTGTCCACCTTTAGTGTGGTCTTCCTCTTATCTTGCTGCCTTACACTATGTCTAACATTGTCATCTTTACCAGGGAGGCATGTCTTCGCTTATTTATCTCGGCTTCTAGTGAGAGAGTTCAGGCCCAGTTTGCTCTAAGGCTCAATCTTTTGTCTTTTCATCAGTTCATGGTATCTGCAAAACTCTCTTCCAGCGCAATATTTCAAATGAGTTGATTCTCTTCCTGTCACCTTTCTTCATTGTCTAGTCTTCACTTCCATACATTTCCATAGAACTGGGAATACAACTGCATGAATGACACTGACTTTGGTGTCTAGTGCTTTAAGTTTCTTTCTTATGCCCTTTTGTTATTTAAAGACAAGCAGTGAAATCCTAGAACATCTACTCAAGTCCTAGTAAGTGCTATGGTATAAACTGTCTCTTAAGTGTCTGGATTGGACCATAAGTGATCTACAACTTCTTAAAGTAGGTGGCAAATTGTGGGCCCCAAGATCATTTTGAGGTTCCCAAGAGCTTTCTATCCACCTCCCCTTCACAACATTTATTTTCCTTAAAAAATGTCCTACCCTGTCTTCAGCAGGGGCAATAATGTTATGTCATCCAAATGTTATTTTAGTCACAGAGAAGCTTTTCCACAAACAAGCAATAAACGTACAAGCTGTGGGGAGAGCATTACTAGGCTGTTGTGTCCCACCATTGTGAAAATGTTGCTTTCTTTTATATTTTGTGTTGTCTGTGTCATTGGCTGTGCTGGTGAGAGGGGAAGCCAAATAACTGTTAAGTTTTGTAATATAACCAAATAACAGATTTTTTTAAAATGGCAATTTATACCCTGAACATTGAAAACATTTTTACAAATAGGAATCCTTATTTGTATTCATATTCATATCCTGGCTCACTATTGACATCCTTCTTTATAGCTAACCAAACTGTAACAATAAAAACAAATAAAATCATTAAAACCAATACAGTCAACACAGAGTATATTAAAACCAATTAAAATCATATTGCACATAGAAGTAGCACCATAAATCACCCATTTGATCAAAATGAATGTTCTCCAAATGTTTGCTGGCATAGAAAAGTCCTCACTTCTTGCTGGAAAGTCAGTTTGACTTCTCTAGTGAGAGAGATCAAACAAGAAGGTTATGGCTTTGAATAAAAATGGGCAAAATGGGTATTTAAGGATTAAATACCCCATGTTCAGGGGGCTTGGGGTATTTAGTCTTTAAATACCTGAATTTGAATCCCTGTGTATTCAATCAGGTTAATGCTGAATTAAAGTTTACCACTCCCCCACCCCAAGACAATCCTCATCTTTAATACTTATGTGGAAAGTGGGTAAATCATACTCCATTCTACTGGAAATAGCTACTTACTGACGTTAACTAGTTCAAATCGAAATGAATTTTGTTTCAATTCATTTTTGGAGAATTTTACCAAAATTGGTAAAGTTTTTCCTCTTGAGATAGGAAAGAACTTGGGTGTTTTTAAAAATCAAATTAATTTAAAAAAAGAAAGTTAAACACAAGTGAAAACAAAGGTTATGGATTTTTCTTTTCCTACTTCAGTGTCTTGACTGGAATTGGATGGGGAAGGGGAGATCATCCCAGCCATATATGGACATAAATGTATTATACACAGTTAAAGGAATTTCTGGGATTTAGTAGGAAACCTGTTTTGTTTGTTTGTTATGTTTTTTTTATTATTATTAAAGAAAACTGATATAGGAAAAAAATGGAGCTGACATGTTTCCCCATTCCTGGTCTAGATGGGCTACTGCCATTATAATAGAAATGTAATGCTTAGAGATGGCAAGAATATTTGAAAATATTTTTAAAGTGTTCAGACCTCATCTTTCTTAGATGTGAATAAACCCTAACAAGGATAGTCACAAATTGATGACAATCTTTCTAGTTCAGGACTTTTTTTGCACAAATTTCACATGTGTTGAGTATGTGTGTGTTCAGAAAATAGAATTTTCTGCATATGAAACAGCAATTTTCATACAGAAAATCATACGTGTTTGTAGAAAAGTTCAGTCTGGTCCAGTCTTTTCCCATAGTAGATGTCTGCAACTTTTATCATATATGAAGGAAAATGGACAATTATCTACCATTGGATAATTCACATAGTACACATATGAGCGCTTATGAAGCTTATTGTCTACAGTATTCTATCCATGTGGAGAAAACTATTTGGCTTATATTCCAACTGTGGATCAGAAATTCAGTACTTTTCCTTGTTAAAACAAAGATCAGGAAACCAGACTCATGGTACAAAACCTACAGGTAGTTGGAGCCCTAAGAGAAAGATAAAGTATGTATATATATAGAATCATAGAATCATAGAATCATAGAATCGTAGAGTTGGAAGAGACCACTAGGGCCATCCAGTCCAACCCCCTGCCATGCAGGAAATCCAAATCAAAGCATCCCTGACAGATGGCCATCCAGCCTCTGTTTAAAGACCTCCAAGGAAGGAGACTCTATCACCCTCCGAGGAAGGAGTGCATTCCATTGTCGAACAGCCCTTACTGTCAGGAAGTTCCTCCTAATGTTCAGGTGGAATCTCTTTTCCTGCAGCTTGCATCCATTGTTCCGGGTCCTGTTTTCTGGAGCAGCAGAAAACAAGCTTGCTCCCTCTTCAACATGACATCCCATAGTACATATAACAAACAAATATGACATTTATTTGCAACTGTAATTTCCTATTTGTTCGTGAAGTCTCATATTGGAGTAGACATAATATTCTTGAACAAATATTGAATCAAAATGTTCTCTTTTAACATCAACAGCTGATACTAACAAGACTTTCCTGTGTATATGACTTGATGGATGGATTGATTGACTGTTGATAATCCATCTTTCAACTAAAATACTATTCTAAATAGTTCATGAAAAACACGCAATAGCAATAATAAAAGCAAATAAAAGGTAACACAATATGTGCTGAAGTTAAGTCCCCTTGGGTTCAATGAGGCTGCTCCCCAATATGTCTGTTTTTGAATTGTAGTAGGAATCACTAACGTCAGCCCTCCACTCACATTGAACTAATGGACTTTACTCCCCAGTATAGATAATAGAATTTTATGATATGTCTCAGTTTTACTGAAAAAGGTATTACCAGAGGACGTTGGTTGAAATTATTATTGGGCAGCAGACAAGAACTTGTTGGATGCAGAAATGTTATTCTGTTTCCTCTTTTTCCTTCTCCCCACATCTGGTTGCAAACTATTTTCCAAGTTCATGTGAAGTTAAGCATTGATTTCCCTTAGAAAATGGAGCTGAAGTGGAAACGTGACAGACCTAGGACAACAGACGGGCTGGTGGGTGCTGCTACTGTATATCTCTTTGTTGTCATATTGACTTTTGTGCAATAAAAATAAAGTCTCCAGACCGAAGCCTCGTGGAAATTGATTGACTCTGCTCTGTAATTGCTTCATCCTTGAAGATACTTCTTGGCATTTAAGAACCAGTAAATTGTCTTTTCATATTTCTTCAAGCTTTATAAATACACCCTTGTTATATTAAAAGGATAGACAAATGGCATATCAAGCTGGAAAACATGACCACAATGGTTTTCCCACCCCCTTCTTCTCTGTTCACAGAAATAAATGTTTAATGTTCTTTTTTTTTTTTACTGTTGCTAAACTTTTGCCCTTGGCTGATCCAATTTTCCTCATAACAGACCCAAAATGTCCATTTACATGGTCTTTCTATGTGTAGTTTCAAACTAGAAGGGGAAAAAACTCATTCAAAGCAGAACCAAAAGGTATGGTATATAGTTAGCAGACCCACTTTCTTCAACAGACTGAGAGGGCAGTCCCTATCTGGAGTAGCTCCCAGGGAATTCCCAAAACTAGCTGAAGAGGAAGGCCAATTTCGGGGTGCCATAGAAGACTGTGGAAAAAGGTGCAAGAGAAGGCATCCATCAGGATAGTGGTTGAGCGCCAGCAAAACATTGTTTTTGGTCCTAGACAAGACGAAAGACACCAAGAAATTTTTGGCTAATTTCCCACTGCGTTGTCATTCAAAAAGACATCCATTCCTTTGCATTAAACTGCGAGGTCTGACACCTTGGATTTTTTTTGCTAAAGGCAGCATCCTCATTCTAAAAGAAACAACTTTGGGAGGAAGCAAACAAGTTTTTCTTCCAGAAGTACAATAAAAACAATGTGACATATTTTGGCTAGTAGCAAGACAAAAAATGAAAAAAAGAGACAGTGATTCTTTTGATCTGGAGGCTGAAAAAATGGCAGAGCATACTTTTCCTTTCTAGATCTCAAGTAGCCCCCCCCCCCCCAAAAAAAAAAACAACAAATAAATAAAATGCTGCCCCAACCTTTAAACAGTGGGAAGAATATTACTAGTTTCTGCTAGAAGACAACAAATATTTTCCCTTGTGGAGCCAGCAACTTCTTTCTTTTGAAGGCAGCATTTGAAAGATATCTTCAGGCAGTTGGAGTTACTTTTTGGATTGAGATCACTATACACGAGAAATTTCATTTCAGTCCTGGCAATCCCCCCCTCCACCACCACCATCATGATTTGGAGGAAATAATTGTTCACAGACAGCAAGTAAAGTTGGAAGTTTTTTCAATACTTTTAGTCGCACTTCCATGGGAAGTTGCATGTTGGCTGCAGTACTTTTTCATCCCCTTTTCCTTTTTTTAGCAGCAGCATAATTTGTGCTGGTTTGTGGTGTGCCCTTTTATTACCCATGGCGACCCTCGCAGCATGCTCATGCCTTTCTAACCACAAAGGATTGATTACTATAATTCCCTCCTAGCAGGAGTCTCAGGCTCGGCATTAAATTGTCTGCCGCTTATTCCAATAGCTGTAGCCCATCCTCTGCTGATGAGGATAGGATCAACCATAATTATATTTCATCTTCCTGGCCCACTGTAAAAATTTATTTGGAAAAAAAAAACATTCAGTTTGTTGCTTTGGTGATTCCCTGCCCCACTTTTGTGCTGTTGTTTTATGTGTTTCCAGACTGCCTTCCTGATTGTTTGTCACTGTGACAAAAAGAGCGACCAAATGGATTGTTTTAAGAAAGTCAATTAAATTTAACAGTTGAACAGAAAGGAAGGTCTGAATCCAAGTCTGAGAGTGGTCTGGCTGCAGTTTCTGAATGGCAGGAATGACTGCTGTTATATCTAGGTCGACAGGCAAAGCCCAGTATGTCTGATTGCTGTTGCCCATATTCATTTCCTCTAAATGGACCCCTGAAAAAAATAAATGACTGGAATTTAAACTATAAGCTTATTGGAGCAGGGTTTTGTTTTGTTTTGTTTTGCAGTTCGATGGATCACAGTAGGTCAGAGAGTATTGCCCAACCCAGGGAAATCTCAGTGATATCCAGCTTCCTATGTATGGACTGGGAAAAGCAAATTGAGAATCTGCTTGGACTCTACAAGAGTATCACACAAGCTTTACAACTAGAATTAAAGCTGGTTAATAGCACCTTTGGCCACATTTATCACATGACATTGTGTCTACCATCTCTCTTTCCATTTTAAGAACTGCAGAGTGCACTCCTCATTCATAAATAAAACTTTCAATGGCTCTCAATATTGCTGCTTTCCTATTACACAGCCCCAGGTGTGATAGGTCCTTCCACTGCTGTTCCAATATGCTGGCAGTCATCTGGCACCAGTGGGTGAGATTATCTTCCTCTCACCACTCTTCTTTCCCCTTGCTTTTCCCAAGAAGGCTATTTACTTTACTTTACTTTACTTTCTATTTCTAATTCTTTCTTTCCTTTTTAACTTTTTCTATTACATCACATGCCAATACTGAAATTGCATAATAAAAAAATATATAAATAAAAACCAAAAGGCACACTGGATAGGTCTGGGGCAGAAAGGCATGGTTACAGAGGCTGTGTGGAAGATAGCATATGGCACCATAGATTACCAAAGCAGTACCTTTGCACAGAGAAGGTTGATAATGAATGCTCCCAAACTGGTATGTTTCCATTTCCTTACACTGATGCAATTGCAGTGAGAAGAAGGCTGCTGTGATTAGGGATGTGATAATCATTCATTGCAGCTTGGTAAACATATGGATTTTTCTTGTCTCACCCCCTTTAAATTTGTATCCTCCATTGAGGAATACATTGGCTTGGATTAAGTCCAATGCACCCACATATATGCTAATAATAATCTTTGTAAAGTAGGCCTTAAACTCTGACACTGACTGTCATAAATCCACATGTAAATGTAAGTTGTATCAAGGATGGAAATCCAGCTCTTTCCACCAAAGTCCACCATGCTAACCACTACACTTAACTGTATTTTCTATGAGTTGGGCATACATTATGCACTGGAAAGGGTAGAAAGTGAATTCATTAGACCTTGGAAAAGGTTTGGACTACAGCTCCTAATTTATAATCCCCTACGAGTTATGGGAGCTGTGTCCAAAAAAGAGATGTTTCCAAGCTCTGACAGAAGGATCAGTACAACTGAATGAATATTTTGATCTCTTAGGGAGCTGCCTCGGAGTACTAGTACACACCACAGTGTGGTTGTGTTTCCTGAGCTACACAAGAGCATTCTTCAACAGATCATTTTGGATGGAATGAAACACATAAGGAGCTGAAAGGTAAAACTGATCCCAAGTCATCTTCACATATTCTCATAAACTATAGCAAAATACCTCTGCCCCCCTTGTGTGAGACTTTTTATTTTAGGGTTGACAAATTGAATCAGTCATTTGCAAAAATCACAGCAACACAGAATTTCAACATTCATTGTCAATATGTATGTACTCGCTACCTTTATTTATTATGATCCAAGCTGCCTTTATTATTTTGATTGAAGCTGGACCACAGAACCCACTGGGAGACCTTGGCCAAGTGACATTATCTCAGCCTCAGAGGAAACCACGGGAAATCTCCTCTGAACAATCTGCCAAGAAAAACCTGTAAAGAAATGACTGAAGACACACAACAACAACAACAACAACAACAACAACAACAACAAGAACACAGACCCATTTGAGAGATTTATTTAATTGGACCCCTGCTATTTAAGGGGTCATACAGGCTGACATAAAGAGCCAGCATGGGCAGAGTGGGGGTGTGGGTGACCGCATGCCGGCAGCCCTGACTCTGCCCTCACACTGGCATTATGCTGCCCAAGCAACCAAATGGCAGGCAACATCACTCCATGTCTTCGGTGCACATCTTTATAACACTGTGTTGAAGAAGAGGAGAAAGGCACTGCCATGGGGGCAAGGCGCCCTTTCCACTTTTTTCAGCTTCTTTTTGCACCACGGAAAGGCCAAATCAGGGTCGCTGCAGCGGTTGCCACATTCCTGATCCGTGCTTCAGGGATGGCACGGACCCACCCTGTCTGTCGAGCCCCTAAGTCCTCAACTTAGTACTGAGGAATAAAACCATAAAACCATCCAGAACATTGAATTTCAAATGGAAATTCCCGCGTTTAATGGAATGGGACAAAAATTTTAATTTCTCACACGTCACCTCCGAGGAAAATAGTAATTGTATTCATATCTTCTCCAGGGATGAGAAGAATTTGATAGAAATTTCTAGGTTGGATAAAATCCTTAGATCTTTGAAGTCCTTTTTTTTCTTCACACTGCCTACATGTCCTAGGGTATGCTATAGTGGTGACCCAAGACAAGACTTTTTTTTTATGATGGCATCACACAGAGGCTGGTCTAGTCCTGATCCTGATGGTTTTCCCCCCTCTCTACCAGTTGTTGATTTTTTAATCTATCCAGGCCTATTAGCTGCTCTTATTTGTTTATATCCTTTTTGGCTCTAGAATGATTAATACTTGGCTTTTCTGACATCAGAATACCTCTTTTAAACAATATCGCTAAACATTCCACAATATATTTTTTGACATAGCAAAAATCAATTATGGACTGATCAATAAGTATAAACACTCCAACATCTTGAAAAAAATATTATTTCAGAACATAAAGGAAGGAGAATTGAGAATGTCTTCGCGTAAAGTCATACTACAAGCATTCCATGATACAAATGGTTGAAATTTGTACTGAATCCCAATGTGGATACTAGTTGCTAGAAATAGGTGATCAACATCCTGAGTGGGTCAGATCTGCAGGGAGAGGTGGGAAATAGAATTATTATTATTTTATTAGTCTGGCATTTATATCTATTAAACCTAAAAAAATAAAAACCTTTCTGAAACATCATTTCAAATATGAAAAAGGTAGCAATAACTTTTACTCCACTGTTATCAGCACTGTTACCATTTCTACTAACCTCTATTTGGTGGAGTCGAAGCTTCATGGCTGGCATCCATAGTTTTTGTGTGGGTTTTCAGGCTATGTGGCCATGTTCTAGAGAAGTTTCTTCCTGCCTTTTCACCAGCATCTGTGGCATCCGGCACTTTCAGAGAAGCTTGCCTGGAAAGTAGTGGGGTTTCTGTATTTGTGACTGGGAAGGCAGGAGTGATTTGCATGTGGAGGTCTGTTGCTAATGGCAGGCTTCAAGGTGGGAGGGCTGCAAAGGAGGATGAGTGTCTGCTTGAGTTAGTGCTCATTGCCTGCTGGGAGATTTCTCAATTGCATTTGAGTCTTCATCTTGCTATTTTTCAAAACTGGTAGCACATCTTGTTTACTTTAAGGGTTTCCTCTTTCCTGTTGAAATTGTCCAGGTGTTTGTGGATTTCAGTGGCTTCCCTGTGCACCTGACATGGTCGTGGTTGGCATGGTCTAGAATTTCAGTGTCTTCAAACAGCATTTTATGCCCAGTATGGTTAGGGCATTTTCTGCTACTGCTGATTTTTCTGGCGACCCAGTCTGCAGTGTCTCGTTTTCCTGATTCATGTTTGCACACTGCGTTTGGTGGTCCCCATGTAGCTCTATTTGGTGATAGAGACAAATATTCTCACTTAAAAACTAGGAAGCCAAAAACCATATATTGTTCCAAGATTTATTTACAGGGCCACAGAAAAGAGAGGGGCTCAAATAAAACAAATAATGGGGTGCTGCGGTGTAAATGTATTTTGTTCTGTTTGAATTTTGTTAAGTTGTATTGTGGGTAATAAAAATGTTCTTGTTAAAAAATCCACCTAAAATCCAGAAGGATGTTTTCTTCATGTCTGTCGCACTAGTTGCTAATTGCTCTCTCTCCTCCTCTCTCTCGCTCTGTGTGTGTGTGTGGGTGTGTGTATTTTTTAAATTGATGCCTATTCTTTACATGTTGGCCACCCTGAAAAACTTTGAGGGTGTAAATATATAAGACAAGCAAATGTCTCAAATAAAATTCTTCTTGGTTATGCCACATATATTTATCTTCAATCCCTCCTTCCATGCTCCAACAGTGAGAATAAAATTGAAAAACAACCACTCATAACCCTTGGGAAATGATCCAGTTTGGAGACAGCCCTTTCCCAACAGTGCCCTAGTTAGAGAGAGGAGTGAGGACAGATTCTCCTCTCAGCAGTGCTCAGAAAGTGACAATATAGAGAGCTTCTTGGTGAAGTGCGACTTGCATCCAGCAGTGTTTTATCATGCATATGCACAAATGGTTATTTTTGTTGCAGTCGCAGGACATTTCTGGCATACTGAAAGAATTGTCTCAGTTGTAGTTAGATTTTTGTTGTTGTTTGTTTTTAAAGAAGAAGTATTTGAAAGAAATGAATGTCTAACAAACTGATTTGGATTTGAAGCAGGGGAGAATCCTGAAAGAAAAGAAAATAGTGTTCTGTTGAATTAACGCTGCCTTTAGATGCTCCTCTGTTAGTTCATATTTTCACCAGAAATCTGCAAACCTGGCACAAATTTTGAACAAATGTTCTTATGTTGTTGTTAACATAGTTGTTGCTGCTGCGGGTGCCTTCAAATTATTCTGACTTATGATGAGTTTATCATGCAATTTTCTTGGCAAGAAGGTTCTACAGAGTTTGCCATTGCCATCCACTGAGGCTGAGAAGATGTGACTTGCCCAATTGTTCTCCCCTTATTTCATGCTCCTAAATTTCCTCCAAAATATGGATCCAGTGATTGGTCAATCATGTCACCTTATGAGATCAGATGTTTTAAAAATCATATGAACAAACAAAGTTTTGATTCCATCCTGTTTTGCAGTAGATAAGGCATAATAAGGATACTGGGTAGTGCAGTGGTAAATAAGTGTTCAATCCCAGGGCCCCAAGGTTGATTCAGCCTTCCATCCTTCTGTAGGTCAGTAAGAGTACCCAGATTTTTGTGGCAATTGGTTTACAGATTGCAAAGCGTGTAGAGGGTGCAAGTTCACTATTAAGTGGTATAGAATGTAAATGCTATTGTAAATGTAATTGCTAACTATTATGATGATAGTTTAGGAAGGGATAACAACACTCCCTTGTAGGGCAGCGGTGTCTTTGCAGGGAGTATTTATGGTCAGGGGAGGTGGCCTTACTAAAGGATGGAGGAGAATACCACAAGGTTCAAGCCAGGGATGGAAAAGAATATTTTTAATTATTTGTTCCCTTCTTAAAAACAAATGAATAAATGAGTTTCTCAACAGTTGGGAAACCCCTTTGGGAAGATTAATAGACCACTGAGATTTCTAGATTATTTTCTCCATTTATTCAAATGTTCAAAAAAGTTGGGGAGCACTTATTCTGCAGACAAAAACATCTGATATTAAAATCTACACACACACACACACACACACACACACACACAACACACACACATTCGGTGCAGGCAACAGGGCCTTTTGCAAAAGAAAAATCATGGCCTAAATCCATTGATGTCCTGACTAGAGTAGACACATTAAATCAATTAATTTTACCTAAGTGTTGACTCACCATTCCACAATTTATTCACTGGATCTAACTCTAGTCCCACAATATTTTGGAACATTTAAATATTGTGGGAGAATATTCCAGAAGATTGTTTACTCCAACAGCAGGAAGCAAAATGCTGTAATGATTTGTCATTGCAATGATGGAACAAACAATCAAAGGAGATTATCAGATAGAGGAGAAAGCCAGGAGTAAAAGGGATACTCCTGGCATAATCGTACAATCGCACTGAAGATTTTTAGACACATTGTGATCAACCAGGACCTCTCCTGTGAAGATCCAGGAAGGCTCCAGCAACAAACCATTCCTGGGACTTCCTTGTGAATGGTTTGCTGCAGGAGCATTCCTGAATCTTCATGGGATAAATCCTGGATGAGCACAATGTGTCTGAAAATCCTCAGCATGATTGCTTATGCCAGGAGTATTCCTTTTATCCCCAGCTTTCCCCCCACATCTGATAATCTCCAAAGATTGCTCTCCTTTGTTCAAGCGCTGGATTGTGCTGCTTCCCCCAGACAAGCTGTAGGACTGGAGCGCGACCAAGCAAGCAGGAGGAAAAGGTGTTTTCCAGTAGTTTGTAGTAGCTAGTTGCTGTTATTTAAAATGTAACTTTGAGTGCATCCAGTTTGATTGAAAAATCCCAGATTTTGTTCCTCTTCTTTCTAGTTTTATACTGGGTTAAAATAAACCAACTTTGGGAGCAGGCACATGAAGTCTCTGATCATACTAGGAGGTGACAGAAAATATTGTGGGATAAACAGAATGTGTATGTATCTCCAAAATAAAATTGGAAAGAACAGGAACAAATCTGAGACTTTCTGGTCCTATTAATCAGTCTGGATGCGCTATTTTGTTTCTTGCTGTGGGAAAAAAATACAATTATTTTAAACATGTGTAACTATAACAATGACTAACTACTGATCCAAGCTTCAAGATTATAACTGCAAGTAATCAAGCATGTGTCCAGATGCATACAAGCATGTAAGAGGAACACTGATCTTTGCCAACTGAGGTATGTTAGTCAAGTATCTTATTGTTTAGCCCAGTGGCAGCTTTTGGCTTCCATGTCAGTAGGGTGGCAAAGCCACTTTGAATTTTAGTTCAAACTCTAGAGGAGGTCTGTCCAATTTTAGGGATAAGATTCAGTACTTTAGATTGCTCCATTATGATTCAAAATAAAACCTAGGAGAGATTCACCACCCTACTAACAAAGGAAGCCATACACTGCCATTGGTTTTATCCTTATATCAAAACAGCCTTCGAGATGTGTGTGTGTGTGTGATTTAAAAAGATGTTTGTTTAATCTCCCCATGAAGTAGCCTCCAGGGTCCCAGCTTCTGCTTCACTGCTGCCAGGATGCTTGGTCAAGCCTTAAAAACTTTATAGGTTCTGGCACAGCCCTAGAACACAAGCTTTGATGCTTGAGATTTCTGCCTGCCCAGAGCAAATATAAATTTTTATCAGTACAGTAAATGTTTGTCATTTAGAAAGTCAATAGAGCACTTTTAAAAAGAAAAAAAGAAGAAGAAGAGGAAAAAAGATTTTTACAGGTTGTGGACTTGAGAGACTTGGATGACAATGCAGCAGAAGTGAATTAACCCTAACTCATTCACATCCAGACTGAGGTCATTGTGGTATTTTTATACACTTTATCAGCTGTCAATAACTGGATGTGTTGAATTTCTTTCTAACCTAGTAGAGATGGGTAACCCATAAATTCTAGGAAACATATTTTCTGCATTTTGGTTAGCCAATAAAAATATCACTGTTTTGTAGATTTTGGAAGTTATTGCACTTTGCTATATGGCCAACAGGGCTACCCTTGAGTATATTTTCTGGATGTGAAGATACCACATTTTAGTCACTACATGGGAATCCTAAAGAGGGAGCCAATGGACTGGGACTTTACTATTTGAGGTTTATACTAACAAAGATAAAACATTTTTAAAAAGTGAGATACTACATTTGGCATGTTTTACAAAAACAACACCTAAAATTTTCCTGATGCAAAAGCACAGAGGTTTCTCATGAGAGAGTCAATGTTCTCTGCCTAGCAAAGGGAGCTGTGACCTCACAAGGGATGGAGACATCTTGGATCTCAGAGAAAGTACCTTTTTGTGTCCCCGATAGAATTCAGATTTTATCTCCTTGCCTTTGAATGCTTTGTCCCTAGTGTCACATGACCAGAAGGAGGAAGGGGCCTGCTTGCATAGATATCCCTCCACACAATCTCAACACAGAACAACACACCAGCAATGTCTAGACAAAATGACAAAATGCAGGCCTGTGACTAACCTCCTCATATTTTTTCCTGTATGATTTTTAACACCTTTCCTGATGAAGAAGCCAGTGGAACTTCAAAAGCTTGCATTATGTATCTTTTGCATTTTGGTAGGTCCAATAAAAATATCACTGTTTTGTGGATTTTGGATGTTATTGTACTCTACAAATTCTAGTTTCACTTTAGGTCTCTTTTCTGCAACTGCAATCCTGCTGTTTCTACCAGCTTGTGAATGCAGCAAAATCCATCCCAGAAAAGTCTGCACATGCACATATAATTGTATGTGTATTGTTGTTAATACACACATATGTTTATATACTGGCTGGAATCCTCTTAGGGACTTACATAATAATAAATGGACTCGCATCTGTGGGAATTAGAACTGACGGTTCCATAATGTCCATATCCAGTAGAGGGCTGCTGTTACATCAATGAGTAGCAGATCTGACAAAATGACCCTTGCACAATGGGAGCAATGCACAACAGGACCAGTGCACAATGGGATGCACGTCACATTGGTCTCAATGCTCACTGTATCTGTCTCAATGCATATCACATCAGTTTCAATGCATATTGGCAACTGGTGCACAACAGACATTCTTACCAGTGTCCTGTTACACATTTTTGCAATTCATTAAATAGGTTTCTTAGTCTCTTTGTGATGTAGCTAAGTATACATAAAGTTACATCACATAGATGGTGATATAGGATACAGGTGACTCTTTCTAGGAGGTACACCTTTTGAAAAGGGTTCTCTCATTTTTCTTATACTTTTTCTAGTATGTACACTTTTTGAAAATAGTTTCACCCACAATGCAATGTGCATTCAAGTGTATTCAAATTTCTATGCAATTTTTAGTGCACAGTTTTTGAGCTGGCAACCAAAAAAATGAAATCCTGAAATCCTGAAAAATGCTCATTTTGCTGCACAAAGGCATCAGTCAGAAGGTCCATGTTTTTACAGGAACATCACAGTCAGGGTTGGGCAGGGTAAATTTCTCTCTTTCCCCCATTCACTCCCTACTTCTTCTTCCTATATGGCTTCATCTACAAATTCTCCAACACAATGAAAGGTTACAGTGCTAGTTAATATATAACTGGAATGGGTGTGGTTATTGATCTGTCTAGTTACTATGAGCACAAGCATTGTTAATCAGTCTTTGGCCAGAATTTGCCTGGTGACATATGCAGGGGAAAGTTGCCCCTATGTATTAAGAGTGAATCTTGTAGACAGTGAGAAATGGTTGCATCCATCTGATGGAGATGGAAGTGGAGCCATAGAATATAGAATCCTAGAATTGGAAAAGAACCCAATGGCCATGCATTCCAACCCTCTGCCATGAAGAAATACCCAATCAAAGCACCCTGACAGATGGCCATCCAGTCTCTGTTTAAAAACCTCCAAAGAAGGAGACTCCACCACTCTCCAAGAAAGCGTGTTCCACTGTCAAACAGCTCTTATTGTCAGGAGGTTCTTCCTAATGTTGAGGTCGAATCTCTTTTCCTGTAGTTTGAATCCATTGCTCCTGGCTCTATTTTCTGGAGCGGCAGGAAAATAAAAACACATACTGCTCTAACACACGGTGAGCCTAACTGGTTGTTTCTGTTCACATGCGTATATCTGGAGACCAGTGGCATCACTAGGAGGGTGCACGGAGTGCAGACAACACTGGGTGACAACCCAGAAGAGAGGTGACACCTAGTTGGGCCCTCTTCCTCCTGTACATCTCCCACCTTTGCCACAGTAACAGAGGCTTCCTCATGATGATACCTTCACTGTCCTCTCTCCTAGCTTTGCTGTAACAGTGGATAATAATAATAATAATAATAATAATAATAATAATAATAATAATAGGTTTTATTTATATTTCCCGCCTCTCCCATGGATCCAGGTGGGATTACATCAATAAATGCCTCTTCTCAAGGAAAACTGTGCCACCACAGTGAAGGAGAGAGGCCAGAGGGCCCTTTTGGTCACCACTGCTGGAGACTCCACCTTTCTTCCTTTTACACAGGGAGATATTTAGCCCCCTTCTCTCCTCTTCCAGGTTGCTCAGAAAAATTAATTTTGGAGCCGTAACTCCCAGAACCCACAAGTGGATGTATTGCCAAGCACTGACAGATATCTATTTATTTTTGGATCAGAAAAATCAGAATTTTGAAATTCCCATATTATTTCACACTGCTGTTTCTTCTCCACTAAATCATCTAAAAGATTTCCTTTTGATACATACATGGTGCCAGGGCCATTAAAGTGGTGTCAAACTGCATTATTTCTACAGTGCAGATGCACTCTGTGTCTTCCTCCAGTTCTTTAACTTTTTGTGTCAATTTTTCGAACAGGGCCAGGTCCCAAATTTTTTTGCATACTGTAGCCTAATATTAAAGTTATTCCCAGTTTTCCAATAATGAGCTATTCAATGTCAAGTCTAAACTTCAGCAGCTCATTCCACCCCAAGTTACTCCATCCCAAAGTGGTTGCCTCACTGTCCTCATGTGTAGAATCAGTTGTGACATTTCATAGCACCTTTCCAACATGCCAATAAAAGTTCTCACTCTCAGTAGCAAAGATTGTCCTGGTTCATTGAATTGCTTATAAACATAAATGGCCCCAACACCTCTCCTCCCTCACCTTTCATATCTTCCTGACCTACAGCAAGATAAATAAGTATCACTGGCAACTACAGTGACTGAACAGGAAATGTACATGGCTGATAATATATTAGAAAATCTGCCCCCTTTTCCCCCTAGAGGAAGGAACTGAGGTTCTTGTTTTCTCTCTAGAGCTTTGTGTGATGGTTTAACTGGTTGTGAATGTGTGGGTGGATATGTAAATGTGCACAATAAAAAGTCCTTTCAAGGAGTGTCACATAAAAATGAAGGCCTGTGAGGTAATGATAGGCGATCATGCAGATTTTACCTTTGACCATAGTTCACTGGGAGAGCCCATGTGCTCCAAATTCTTTTCCAGCTACCCCAAGTTCATTTCCTGGCATTTCTAGATTAAGTGGTCAAGAGGATTTAGAATCATAGAATCATAGAATTGGAAGAGACCACAAGGGCCATCCAGTACAACCCATTCTGCCATGCAGGAACTCTCAATCAAAGCATTCCCGACAGATGGCCTCTGTTTAAAGACCTCCAAGGAGGGAGACTCCACTACACTCCGAGTAAGGAGTGTGTTCCACTGTTGAACAGCCCTTACTGTCAGGAAGTTCCTCCTAATGTTGAGGTGGAATCTCTTTTCCTGTAGTTTGCATCCATTGTTCTGGGTCCTGTTCTCTGGAGCAGCAGAAAACAAGATTGCTCCCTCCTCAATATGACATCCCTTTACTTATTTAAACAAGGCTATCATATCACCTCTTAACCTTCTCTTCTCCAGGCTAAACATCCCCAGCTCCCTGAGTCGTTCCTCATAGGGCTTGGCTTCCAGACCCATCACCATTTTGGTTACCCTCCTTTGGACACGCTCCAGTTTCTCAACATCCCTTTTGAATTGTGGTGCCCAGAACTGGACACAGTATTCCAGGTGGGGCAAAGCACAATAGAGTGGCACTATTACTATTACTGATGCAGCCCAAAATGGCATTGGCTGTTTTAGCTGCCACATCGCACTGTTGACTCATGTTCAACTTGTGGTCTACTTGGATTCCGAGATCCCTTTCACATGTAGTCTTGTTCAGCCAGGTGTCCCCCATCCTACACATGTGCATTTCATTTTTCATTTTATTTTACTATGCTTACTTGTTTCCCCACAATTGGATCCTGACTAGTTTTAATGATACTGCCAAAAATAAAGGTGTTACAAAAGAAGAGAACATGTGTTATACTTTAAACAAAGGAATAGGTAAATTGCCTTAGGGGAGGCAAAAATCCCACAGGCATAGCATCAATGCCATCAGTACTATTCTTCTGTGCCCCCACTGAATTCTAACAATCTCAGCTTGTCACAATATCCTAAAACAGGGTGGGCATGAAAGTTTCTCCATGAGCTAATCTGGACAGTCATGGCACAGGATATTTTTCAGGCTACTCCTCACATAGTTCCTTGGTTCTGAGCAGCCATTGAAGACAGATGTTCAAGAAATAGGTGGCTAGGAGCTGGCCTGTGGAAGGCAGCATGTAGTCATCTCTTCCTCCTGTCATTGTTGGTGTTGTTGCCATCACAGTTGCACATCTGCTTGTACAAGGAGGGCTTGGATGTCTTTCTGAACAAACACTGAGATTGCCAAATTGTGCAACTAGTTTGCCACTATAGGAGCCAGTGGAGGATTGGTGCTGAAAGGATTAGAGTGAAGAGCCAGCATGGCGTAGTGGTTTGAGTGTTTTCTATGACTCTGGAAACCAGGGTTTGATTTCCAGTTCAGCCATGAAACCCACTAGGTGACCTTTGGCAACTTGCATGATCTCAACCTCAGGAGAAGGCAATAGTAAACCTCCTCTGAACAAGTCTTGTCAAGAAAACCCCTTGATAGGTTCATCTTAGGATCACAATAAGTCAGAAATGATTTGAAGGCACACAGCAACAAGCAGGTAAGTTGATGATATCTGGGGAGGGCATGAGACATCCTGCACTTTGTCCCTTGCCTCACTGGATTTGGTGGGGATACCCAGAGAAGATCCTCTATAAAGATGATGTCATGGTGGATGATATCTTTCAGGTAAATTGGTTCAAACCATTTTGGAGATTTAAAGACTGATTTGCTCCACCAATAAGACTTTCTCCACATGAGTGTCTCCACAGATTCCAAATGATCAGCAGTGGTGGCTGGTAGGTCAGCACTGAGGTGAATCCATTTTGGGTTTTAGCATAAGGAGCTGTCCAAGGTGTTGAACTCTATCTGAATCTTGGGTAGGACTTATAAATGTCAGAGTAAAACCTGGCATTGATTCACTGCTCTGCTGACATGGGAGCCACCACTGCAAGCAATCATGCTAATTTAGGGCATAAGCCACCCAGAATTTAATGTTTGTTTTAGTAGGAGAGTAAGGTATTTGCTTACATCCCTCCTCTCTTGGAATCAGTGGAAGATGAAAGAGTTTAATTTGATCATGTTGGATGGTCATTACCAGAGTGATATGTGCATGGTTTGCCTCTAATGTGAGAGACAAATATAAGTAATATGTTCTTTTGTTGCCAGAATTAGGAACTTTTAATAATAACAGGAGCTAGGCTGTCAGAAAGACTTATATTATGGTGGAGAGTGACATAAAATGGGGGATTTATAATGCTGAATTAGCCATGTGAAACAGTCCTGTACCTTTCATAAAAAGTCCAAAGAGCAATTATTACGGGTGTTTGACTGGCACCGTAAAGTCGTTAGTTCAATCATCATTGACCAATTACTGCTTTTATTATATTTTCTTTTTATTTTTATGATCAGAGAATGGCATTTTTCCCACAATCAGTCCTTGAACACAAAGACAATAACAATTAAAAAGAAATATTTAAAATCTGGATTTTATCTGCACAAAGGGACCCATCCATCACTATAAAGATCAGTTTTGCGTGCAGTTGTGCCTCAGTAAAATATTCTCAAACTATCTACTTTTTTTTCAGGCAAAGTTTTTTTGGGTGGCAGGATTGTCTGATATTGTGTGTGTGTGTGTGTTGTTTTTCATATATGAAGAATGTGGGTTTGGAAACTTGTTTGAAAATATTGTTATTCTTGTTGATGCTATTTTTTTAAAATGGTGTGTGTTTATAGAGATGTGTGTGCATAATAAGGCTACAGAGGATAGCGATTATGGCCCAGATAAGAATGGTTATGTTGAGCACAGAGAATGAAATTGAGTGCTATCCAACAGTTGCAGCCAAAAGTAACAGAACAGAATCATGTTCCATGTTGAATGGAATTGCTCCTACTAACAGTATCTAAAATGTGTGTGCCTGGCTGCTGCCACCCTGTAGAAATATAGCAGTTTGATACCACTTTCACTGCCATGGCTCAATGCTAAGAGAATCTGGAATTTGTAGTTTGAGGGTCCTCCAGAGCTTTTTGACAGGGAAGACTAACTATATCACAAAAACCTACAAATTCCAGAATTCCATAGCATTGATCCATGGCAGTTAAAATGGTGTCAAACTGCTTTATTTCTGCAGTATGGCAGCAGTCTCTGTCTCCCAAATACAATTTCAAGCTGTGGATACATTTTACTGCCTGAGCTGAGCTAGACGATACCTATAGTGGTTGACCAGACTGAATCTTACTACAAGATGGGTAGTGGGGTGGCATCCTCCAATTTACCTGAAACCAGAAGGCTTGCTTAGCAGGTAAAGAGCAGAACACAAAACTTTCTGTCTTCTGAAAAGGGATAATAGCCAGTGGGTTCCTGGTACTGCCCACTGAACACCAGACATCATCTATGCCCTCAGTCTACTGAATAGCATGGCAGACTTCATCAGTACCTATATAAATCCAGAAAAAGAGACAGAAATATGATTTAATGCATTAAATACTAGTTGTACTCCCGCCAAGCTAGGGAGCATGTGCAAATGGAGCAGGCCATTTCTGAGCCTATATCCTTGGCTGTATGAGCAAACCTGCACCAAATGTGTGTTTCCCCAATCCAAGTGGAAGGTTAATCACTAATAGTCCTTAGCCCTTCAGAAAATGTATGGCAATGTCAATTATAATGGGAATGTACATTTGTATTTCTCCTATGCATATCAAGAGGGCTCTATCTGATCCCACCAGGGGGGCAATACATCATGGGAAGAATGGGAGGAGGATTTCTTGACTGTGGCACCCAATTGTGGAACACTTTCCCCTTGGCACCAATGCTGGTTTCTTTCCAGAGCAAATCAAGTCATGACATTGCTTTCCTTTAAAGCCTTTGAGACATTGGCTTGAACAATGGGCATGAAAGAATGGCCCGAGTCTGTTTTGGTCAGAAATGGGTTGGAACCCCACTAAGGGGGCCATGGATGCGGGGCCAACCCGCACCACGAAGAATCCTGGCTCCTTTTCGCTCCTGCTATGGCATGGCTTCCGGTCACTTTGAGACATGTGTCATTTAATCAGCATGCTTCAAAGTGTCCAGAAGCCACTTCATTTGGCCTGCCTTTTTCACCCCCTAATTGACTTTTAAATGCATAAGGAGGGACATGGTTTTTAACTTTTTACCTGGCTTTTAACATTATATTATTTAAGTATTTTAATGTGTATCTTGTTTAAGAAGTTCTCATCCTATTTAAACTATTTTGTTGATTTAATATGGAACTTTCACAATATTTTTTGTTTATCTGTATGCGACCCTGAATCCCACAGGAGTGGAAAGATATAAATCTTTTAATAAATAGCAAAAATGATGTATCTGTGCCACAGGAAAGCAGTATGAAAGGCATATTCCATATACCTGATTGTACACTTCAGTTCTCATGACCTGGGGTGATGGTGGCAACCACTGTTTGTTCATGAAACCTTAGCATCTATTTACAGATATGAGAAAGTGGCAGGACAAAAAAACCCCAAAGGAGACACTCACAGCCTATTCCTCAAGAGAACATCATCTCAAGAAGGAGAGCTGAAACAGAAATTTGGGCCAAAACAGTCAACTATATAGGAGTGTCTTGACACTGGCCCCTTGAGCACAGGATCTGGGCCACAACCACTGTATGCCATGGCTCCAATCCAGCTTTTTTTTTTTGTGCCAAAAGAAGTGGCAAAATGCTGTACATTTGTGCGGGAAAAGAACAGCTTTTCCACTGCTGTGGCAGCTTTTCAATGCTCCTGTGGTGTGCGGTGTATAAATGTCATGCCCTTGGAGCACTGCAATGTTGCCTGTCGTCTGGTTGGGCAGGCGTGTGCACCGGCTTGGGGCAGTGTTGGGACATGTATAAACACCACACCCCATGCTGCCACCAAGTCAGTGTATTGTGCTGGTCTGTTTTGCCCCTTAGTCCCATTGGGCTACACTTGGGTATAGGAGACTTCTCTTGGGAGACTTCCCTGGGGTAGATAGTCTACTGGCAAAGGGCTCCATAATAAGAAGGCCTGGGAGATGAGCCTCAGTAGGCATGCCATGAACTACCTCTGCCTCCAAATTGTTTCCTCTCTCCTCTGCCATCCTACATATCCTGAAGGTATTGTGGACCTAGATCTCCAGTCCCCTCCTCCTTTGCAGTATCATCTTCCTTTGGGCTGTCCAGTGCCAGAAAACTCTGACTCATTGTTCACCCAGAAGCACAATGTTTAAGGGATAGGACTGATGTGATAGGATCACAATGATGATCAGGGTGATGAGGATGATGGTGATGATGATATCATCATCATGATATTCTGTCCTTCCCTTTCCCCAGTCTGATTTAATGCAGTTTAAAGAAATTAAACAGATGCAGCATACATCACATAAAAGCTACAACAATATTAAACAATCAAAAGAATTAAAACCAGTTAAAACATTACCATTAAACAATACAGCACTTATGAAAAGGCCTACCTTTAAAGCTGAGACGCTTTTAATCTGTATAGGTAAGGATTACATTATAACAATTCCATTCTAAGAAATTACGAGTGTTAAAGGTTTTTTTAATGACATGCACGTCTTGCTGGCTGATGGATTCTGGGAGTTGTGTCATATTTCCAAGCTCTATTTCCTATTTTACAGAGGACTGTCCTCTATCTGAAGAACTCTCAAAGTTCGTTATTTGAAGGAGGCCTCTCTCTAGCAGCTTCTTCAGTCCCGATGCAGGATAATGCAAGATAAAAAGAACCCTAAAATGGAGAGCCAGAAGAGGCCTTGACATTACCTTGTGAGCCCAGAATAGCAGATAGAGCAGGTAAACAGGGTACAACTCATAATGGCCTGAATACAAAGGTTAAAATCACAGTAGAGTAGACCTCAAGAATAAAAAAATGATGAGATTTTGCCTACATGTTGACTTAGCATTCAGCAATTGATTCAGTGGGTCTACTCTAGCTGGCACTTACCCTACAATGGTATTAATATTAAGTATATTCATATTTAAATATTTGGTTCAAAAGACAAGAGTTAATGTCAGAAGCCACCAGAAGAAAAAATTCCTGACTGACTTTGATCAGAAAGCCCTCCCCCCCTCCCCCCCACAGTTGTCCAGAATAGTATTTCAGGGGACATGTGAACATTTGGGGGAGGAAGCTTTTCTTCGTCAATTTACTTCTTCGTTAATTTACATTAGGACCCAAGCTGTAGCTTTTTAATAGGAAAATTCAACTTTCCTATTGTAAAAAGCTGAAGATACTTGTGGAATAGTCAACATACTTGTGAAAGATTTACATGTACCCCAAGCTTGTCACTGATCCTTTGATATTCCCACAATGCCTTCCTTGGTATTCCAAGTCAGTGCCAGAGGTGGTTATCACACCTGAGATCATTGGCATGGCATTTTCTTTTTGTGCAAATTGTTTACATAAAATATCCACAACACTGACAATCAGCCACAATAATGTTGATATACACCGAGAATTCTACTTTAAAATTTTCTTGGCCATATCTGGACACTTAAAGCAAGCTGTGGCCTTCACTTTCTGAAAAATATAAAAGAGTGTCAAGTCCTTGATTTCTCTAGTGAAGAAAATTTATGAAGCTGACATTCCTTCACTTAGTCATTTCAGAAATAAACAACAGAAAATGTCTGTGGATTCGGTTTTCAATAACATTTTAAAGGGGTCTTCCCCTTTTGTCACAGCCATGAAGGCTAGGAACCAAACAAACAACACTTCAAAAACAGTAAATTCTTACTTGTATAATTGGGGTCTGAGAGAATAAAAAAAGAATATTGTAGTTTTTCTGTATTTCTGAACTTTGTAACTTTTCTTTCTTTCTTTCTTTCTTTCTTTCTTTCTTTCTTTCTTTCTTTCTTTCTCTGACTTTCAGCAATGCAGATGGGTGCAGAGGAAAATGGGCTCACTAGACATCTGATCACTAAAAGTGAAGTTACCACAGAATAAGTTTGGAATCCTGACTCCTGCATGCAAGACCTGTGCTGTATCATTGATCTCTGAAGATCACACTCCTTGATTGGGAGAAAGGTAAAGGTAAAAAGGATCCAGTGTTTCATTTGCAAAGGAAAACGTTCTATAAAAGCTCAGTGTCTCTCATATATTTCAGATTAAGACTTCTTTACTCTTGGTATACTGACCCAACTTTGTAGCTATCTACTTGTTACTGTTCTTGTGGTGGATCAGTGTCCTGTAACCGAAACAAATAACTCCTTATTAATCTTTAAGATACAAGGCAGCTGAAGAGTGAGTGAAGTGTATGTCTTTATAGGTGTAGAAACAAAAGAGAGATGTATCTGAGTACGAAATGTAGTTCAAGAGGTTGGGAGATAAGAACCCATGTGTTGGATTGTATTTTCCAACTGTTTAGTTCCCAGACATGTTGGAATTCCATCATTCCCATACTATGGGTTATGTAGTCCATGCAGGGATAAATTACAGGTTGGAGTAAGGCAACTTTAAAAGAACAAAAATATCCCCATTGAAAGAACCAGTAATAAAATGTGTTCCTCTAAGGTCAGCAGTGACAGCTTCCATGACATTCTTTGTAAATGCCACGTTCTGCCTGAACGCTGATAACTCAACCGATTGAATGATTTTGTTCATTAGTGTTTGTAATAGTGAATTCATTTTCCAATTTCTAATAGTTAACATTATCACAATAAATTTCAAACCTAACCTTCCAAGTTCTGTGAAGTTGAAGGCTTTCATGGCTGGCATCCATAGTTTTTTGTGGGTTTTTCGGGCTCTGTGGCCATGCTCTAGAAGAATTTATTCCTGATGTTTCACCAGCATCTGTGGCTGGCATCTTCAGAGAATGTTGGCCTAGAAGAGAGCTGTGTATGTATGTACACACACACACACACACACACACACATTATGACCCTGGATAGGGAGGAAATTCCATGTTAATCTGTGTATTCTGTTGTTGATGGCAGGGCTTCAGGGTGGGAAGATATGCAAAGGAGGATTAGTGTCTGCTAACTGGTTTCGAGGAACATGAGAGACACTGCAGACTGAGTCAGCCGGAAAAATCAGCAGTAGCAAAACATGTCATAAACCATCCTAGGCATAAAATACTGTTTGATAACACTGAAATCCTGGACCATGCCAACAACTATCAGGTCAGAATGCACAGGGAAGCCATTGAAATCCATAAACATCTGGATAATTTTAACCAGAAAGAAGAAACCCTTAAAGTGAACAAAGTTTGGCTACCAGTCCTGAAGAATAGCAAAATGAGGACTCAGCAAATGTAAATAAGAAACTACTCAGAATCAGGGGCTTTCCCAGCAGATAATGATCACCAATTAGCAGACACTAATCCTCCCTTGCATATCCTCCCACCCTGAGGCCCTGCCATCAACAACAGAACAATACACAGATTAACATGGAATTTCCTCCCTACCCAGGGTCACAGTATATATTAGCAGATCCTGCCTGATCTTGGAAGCCAAGCCCTGGTTAGTACGTATATGGGAGACCGCCACCAAGTACTGAGATGGATGGATTTTAATGATTAATATACCCACAATAGATTTGTAGAAAATGGTTGCACAGTGGATACATAGAAGTAAGATTTTTGAGTTGAGGCCTTGTGAAGAAAGAAAATGCTGAAAAGGATTTGCAGTAGGAATGTTTAGAGACAAGATGACAAGGCTCAACAAGGCACCTGGCACTGCTCTGAAAGCCATAATAATCAAGGACAGCATCCTTGAAAGAGAAAGTAACACATAGGTGATAAGGGTGATGGAATATTCCAAATGTGCCTTAAGTGTATTTTAATACATTCATGTATCTCTGCTCTGATTGCAAGAAAGTTCTGTACGTTTAAACTTTGTTTGAATTACTATAAAGGTAGCCATTTTCTTTTATTTGAGGCCTCAGTTTGTTTTTGGAACTTGAATTCCACTGAGGACTTTGCTGGCAAATAAACTGTGAATTCTCAGCATCCTGGGTCCTTTTGTCAACTCTGTTCTGTCAAGCTGGTAGGCTTAGTGAAAGAAAGTCCAGGCTTTTAAGATTCCCACAATAGTTCAACATGTTGTAAACTATATTTTAAGGGAAAGAATTGGCAATACCACCTCTGAGGATTCCTTGCTTAAGAGGCAACTTGAAGGCACATGCACACACATTATTGTAGAGATAGCCTCCCTCATAATCATTCATTATTTACAGTCTCAAACAGTGCAGTCTTGGGGTCAAACAGATTGGCAGTTTGGAGCAGCCTCTGGCTGCTCCAGCACTGATTGAACCCTGAGCAATGAAGAACTGTAGTGGCCAGCTGCCATGATCCTGAGGCCTGCTGCATTAGCCGATCTTGGGGCAGCTTCTGGCTAATCGGGGGGGTGGGGGGGTGTCATTTTCATGCCATGCCCCCAGATCATCCTGAAGGCAGTGCTTTTTACCCATCTATTTTGGGCCTGTGTCATCTTGAAGTGGTATAGCCACATATCTTCATCCCATAGGCCAGTACCTCTATTCTCCACCACTGCTGCCTGACATGTGGTCACACCCACAAACACCTTTGCAAAAGGATAGCTGATAAACCACATGAGTTGGGTAGCCAAGGTCTTTGGCTCTCACTGGGTGGCTGTGAAGCAGCTCTAAGAAGAGCTGTTCAGCTCTATAAATGCTTCATGGAATAAAGGAGCAGGTATCACCATGCATGCTTCAGCTGTTATTGCCTTCTTAAGGAAGCCCTCATCTGCTTTCCCACGATTTTCAAAAATAAGGAAATTACCTGGATGTACAAAAGCAACAAGACAGGAAGCTTGGGGTCCACTGTTGGGATATGCATGGATGATGTCCCTCCTGTGTGGGAAATGGGCAGTGAAAGATTGCAATTGCAGTATAGCAGGGGGGTGGAAAAATATGGAAAAATTAGGAAAACTGTGTAACTGACACAAGGATTGACATGAGTACTGTAGTACCATAATACCGAAATGACTCTTTGAAAAATAAGGAGGAAGACCTGCACAGTAGATATGTGACATAGGAAGTTTCCTATCAAGTTGCCAATAGGAAGTTATATGGTGTGGGTTTAAAAGCAAGCAAGCAAACACACACCAAAGGATAAGCATAGTTGCTTTGAAAAGAATGTTCTTCTGAGAGGTAAGAGAGGTAAGATTGTGGCCTGCCATAAAAACACCAAGGCACATATGTGAACATTATTGTATGCCACCAATTTTGGATATGAACTTAGGGTCAAGATCCCAATTGTTGCTACAGAGTTGCAAGAGTACAACTGTGGGAATATGCAGTATTGAAATGGTGTGGCAATGAGAGTGCAACCTCATTGCGTCAGGAAAAATTGCTATGCATATGGGGCAGTGAGCATGTGTGATAATTACCATAGGATGCCAAAGTCATGTCTGAATAAAGAGTTCTTGTACTGTCTGCAGCAGGAAGAATAGGAAAGCCCTCAGTCTAGCCTTCCTGAGCCTGAGAACTGCCATTGAAAAAGCCCTGAATGCAGGTACAATTGTCAATATTAAACTGCCATGCCCTAAATAAAGTTGTGGTCTGTATCTTGCCTGACATCTCTCTATGTGATAAGCACTCCACTTTCTGTGTAGAAGGATGTATTGGAAATAAATAATGCTCTCATTTACCTTTCTATATTTATTTTTTATCATTTCTCATATGCTTCAGTCTCTCTCCTATTTCCAGTGATTAACTGAGTCGGGCACCTTTGCTAAGCCCTCCTTCCCCTGTTATAGTTTGTTAAGTGACTGAATCAGAGGTAATTTGAGTTCAGATTTCTGTATCAATGGTGGTATTTAAAGAGAGCTTATCTGATTTCCCTCGCCAATTAAAGGCTTACATTTCTTGTTTATATCCTTCTCCAATCTCACAAGGCCCTCATTTGATTCTGATAGGAAGTCAGGCCTTTGTGTAATACTGACGAGTCTCTGTTGCATATTTGTTAGGTTAAATTATATCTCTAGAGTTCCTTTTTCATCTGACAAATGGAGATTGATGGATTAGGGTAGCCCCTGCCAGTAAGACTGAAAATTAAAGGGTGAAATCTGTAGAGTAGACATTCATCTGAGACAACATGGTGGGAGCAGGTAATGAATAGTGAGGAGAAGTGGGAAGAATTATATATAGTGTCCATAAAATATTGCCATTAAGGAGCCTGAAAGTCAGAGGTTAATGTAACAAGAGTGAGTCTAGTCAGAAAGGTCAAGAAATCTTGACCTTCTATGTCCCAAGTTACCTGGTAACTTCAATGCTTCTGAAGAAGTGGGTTGTAATCCACAAAAGCTCATGCTAAAATAAATCAGTGAAAGGTGCCATGAGTTTCTTTTTCTTTTCTTTTCTTTTTCCAGTTTTTCTTTTTATGATGACCTTTTTTCTTAATATTTGTGGCAAAGAAAACATGTATGACCCTGAGCCTGGAAATAATTAATTGGCGATTAACAAATTGTTTATCATTCATTCTTGTTTATTCATTAAAGCATAACAAAATTATATTACAACTGTAATCTCATGAGACATAACTTCACTCCTTTCATGGTGTAACAGTAATTGTTCATTTGCAGATTTTTATATTTACAGAGTGTGGGTGGCTTCACAGCTTAGATATGCTTTGCACAACAGGCCAGAAGCTTGTAGTGTTCAGATTTCTTTTTAGTAACAAAAAGATAATGGTTTCAGTTACTTTTGAATTATGAGAAAGAGTTTTGTTTTTTTAAAAAATAAATGTAACAGATGTTGTGGGAATTGCAATTAATTACTTTTTTAAAAAAGCATCTTTCCAAGCTTGCTATCTTTCTGTCATTTGAAAACCAAAGGACAGAGGTTTAGACCATTGAGGCACTGTGACAAGTTGCTTGTAAGACCAGGGACACTTTTACATATACTATACAATTATAGCACTAAGATTCCCCTTTAAATGCCATGGTTGCATTTTATGGAATCATGGGATGTGTAGTTTGGTCACAGGAACCAGAGGAGAATTATAAAAATAAAATGCACCAATACAGTATAGGATTGGGGACACCTGGCTGAATGAATCTACGTGTGAAAGGGATCTAGGAGTTCAAGTAGACCACAAGTTGAACATGAGTGAACAGTGTGATGCGGCAGCTAAAAAGGCCAATGCGATTTTAGGCTGCATCAATAAAAGTATAGCGTCTAGATCAAGAGAAGTAATAGTGCCACTGTATTCTGCTTTGGTCAGGCCCCACCTAGAATATTGTGTCCAGTTCTGAGAGCCACAATTCAGAAAGGACATTGAGAAACTGGAGGGTGTCCAAAGGAGGGCGACAAGAATGGTGAAGGGTCTGGAAACCATGCCCTATGAGGAACGACTTAGGGAGCTGGGGATGTTTAGCCTGGAGAAAAGAAGGTTAAGAGGTGATATGATAGCCCTGTTCAAATATTTGAAGGGATGTCATATTGAGGAGGGAACAAGCTTGTTTTCTTCTGCTCCAGAGAACAGAACCTGGAACAATGGATGCAAGCTACAGGAAAAAACATTCCACCTCAACATTGGGAGGAACTTCCTGACAGTAAGGGCTGTTCGACAGTGGAATGCACTCCCTCAGAGGGTGATATAGTCTCCTTCCTTGGAGGTCTTTAAACAGAGGCTGGATGGCCATCTGTCAGGGATGCTTTGATTTGGATTTCCTGCATGGCAGGAGGTTGGACTGGATGGCCCTAGTGGTCTCTTCCAACTCTACGATTCTGTGATTCTATGAATCTATGATCTGACTGAAGATTCTAAAAGTCCCTTCCTAAACTTCCAATTCCAAGATCCTATAGACAGTTAAAATGGAATTCTAGCGCTGCAATTGTGTAGTTGAAATACACTCTCAGGGTTTTGCTTTTTTTTCTCCCTCACATGCTGTCCATTTCTCTGTGCAGCGGTTGGTTCAGAATGTCCACTGCCTCAATTTGATTAAATATAAATGAGAAAGCAACCTGAATGAGTAGAAAGATTGCATGGTTGTTTCGGCAACAAGGACAAAGAGGAACATATTTAGACTTCTGGTGTTCATTATAGATTTTGGAGCTACCACTCAAAAGGATCTACTCTGAACAGAAACAAATTGCTCATAGCAGCACATATCTTTGAATGCCAATGAGTTCATGTGCGTGAGTTTGTTTTAGAGCCCTGATTCCCAAACTTTAGTCCTGCAGATGTTTTAGACTTCAGCTGTCAGAATTCCTGATGGTTTGCCAAACCGGCTCTGGCTTCTGGGAGCTGACATCTAAAACACCTGAAGGACCAAAATTTGGGAAACATTATTTGACAGATAGACAGGCCCAAGCCAGGTATGCTTTTAAATGCTTTAAAAAGAAGCAGATTTCTGAAAACCAGTCTCAGAAACCATCTGGTAACCAGTGAAGATGTTTCATAACTGGCATGATGCATTTTTGCCAGCTCACACTTGTTCATATGCAGGTAGTGACATTCCATTCTAACTGAAAACATCTGGATCTTCTCCAAGACAATCAGATGCAGAATCCATTGTATCATTCCAATCTGGAAGGCATCCAGACATGGGCATCACTGAACCTAGCAGCTGTGAAAGTCCTAGAGTTCTCTAAAAGCAAGTGCCACCACATGCTTTTAGGGTGGTACATGGTTGATATCAACACCCAGCTGTCTTTCCATGTAATCAATTTATGTGACAGTCCAGTAGCATATTTGCTAAACATGAGCTTTTCTGTAGAGTGATGCCAACAAAAACTTGCCATGGGATTTGCTTCTGATAGAGGTGGAAAAGAAATTAAGGCATTCACATTTTTGAATGAACATTTCAGTTTTGTACCTGAGGTGAAGAACAACTTGCCCAGGAAATACATACATTTCCAGCGTTTATACTGTATTTCTGGAAAGGTAAAACTAACAAAAACCCACACCCAACTCAAAATTTATTTGAAAAAAGTGCAAGATGTATATATTTGAAAAATTAAAATATATATGCATAATGCATATATTTGAAAAATTCACACAAATATGCTTTGACTAATGAGGAAAACATTTAAGACGGTAAAATTTAGTAAAACTGCGTAGAAAAATGTTGAAACATATATATGCACAATTGCACATACATTTTCAAGTGGGAAGAAAACACTAAAGTCATATAATGTCATACAGAACTGGGATGGGGTGGGAACATCTATGGGATTCTAAGAAATGCAACCAAAGTAGGCATGGCAGATTTTCAGATCCTTAGCATGAAACACTGCATGGTATATGATTTACTTTAAGTAGAATCAATTTTTGTCCACATAATCAGAAAGATCTTAAGGTGTGATTTTTTTTCAATACAACAGAAATTATTATAAATAACAGATAGGCAAACGCTGAAGTCCAGTTAATTTCAGAGGCAATAGGGAAGTATGTGCTTAATTCACACCAATACATACATTTGAATTGGTGCTCGACTCTATTTGGATTGTGCCCAAAGTTGTTCCTCCCTCTCTTTTTGTCATGAGTGTCTCTTAAGTTTTAAGCATAGAAATGTACAATGAAGGGTCCCAGGATATCCGCCAGATGAAAATTGGAGGAGATATAGTTATAACTATCAATGAAATGAGACCTCTTGCAATTAGACTGATTAAGCTGTTCTTTTCTGGGGGGCCTCATAAACACATACAACGGCAAGAATGGGCCTCTACAGGAATACTAGATTAAGAAGCTTTGACATGAGTGCTTTGTTGAGTAATTACACCAGTCTCCCTGGCTTAACGCATATAAAATTTCCATGGCAAATGTTAGAAAACAAACTGAAATTCTTTATGATATGACACATGAAATGATTTTGTTCAGGATAAAAACTAGGGCTGGCAAAATCCTAATGCTTGATTGCTCTTGGGATAATAGTTCAAAATGCGAACAATGCTGTGTTGAGGTACAAATTTGCAATGATAAATCTTTGTAGCAGTAAAATCCTTACTCAATCAACTCTAGTTCTTGAAATGGCATCTGCCTTTGAGCTATAAAAATAACAGATGATTTTTTTTGATAGCTTATCAGTTAACAGACTGCTTGGTTAGGATAGCACATTTTTATGCTAATCTTCTGGTTGGGAGGGTGGAAGAGAAAGAGAGAGAGAGAGAGAGAGAGAGAGTACAGTTGCAAGTCTTCCAAGTTCAATTCCAAGTAATGTGTCCTAAAAAATAGAGAATGTGACAAAGGGTGTCAAGCCAACCATACACACTCTTTAGATGGATATGGTGGCAGCAGAAGTATAGTAGAGTAAATGGCTTGTTGAAAAATGCCTTTGGTTGATATCCATCCAATTAATGTAATGTGTATAGCAATATGCAAATGTAGTGAAGTGTTAAACATACAGTAATATTAACTTGTTCAATTAATTAGAGCCACTGTGGACTTATTTCCATTGTTTCTTCCTCAGTGTTGGCATGGGAATAGATTGGGAATAGCAGGTAGTTCATGGTTATACTTCATGACTTTGTTTGGACACTGGAGGCCGGGCTACCCCTTAGACCAGAACCATGTGTTAGTGACAAGGAAGCCAATGCCCCTTTCCTTCTTTGGTGCATTGATCTATAGCCCAAAGTTGTTCCCTCCTCCCTTTGGCAGGTATCTTGTCCCTTAAACCTGGGACTCTCCTCACGCTACCAGGACTGAGTTGTCTGTGTGAAGGAAAATCGAAGTATTATCCAAGCATGTGCAGAATGCCTTTCCAGCACTATAGAGTAACAGTAAGCACCACCACCACCACCACACACACCAAGAACTTTCAAGCAGGGGTAGCAGTTTTGGGAGATTTCATGAGTGAGGAGGAGACAAAATTCACAGCAAGTTGATGTTGCCCCCTCCCCATTTTTTTCATACCAAAAAGAAAGAAAGAAAGAAAGGAGTGCGTGAGTGAGTGAGTGAAAAAAACAAAGCAAAGCTCTAGGATTTGCTTTCCATTCACTTGATTTGTGAGGAACCCTCCCTTCCCCTCTGCACCATAGCTTAGCTGGACCCTACATGCGGCTCTCCTGCTTTTATGTGTGGTTAACAAGGACTAACACTTGGAAGCAGCCAGTTACAAATAACTAGCTATGAACACTAAATTCCCTTCCCAGTAATACATGTATAATTACATTACATTGTAGTTGACCTCTTGTTAGTGAGTTATGATGCTGTCATGACAACATAAGCTTTTGTAACTCACTTTTTTGGTCATTGTGGAGGTTGAAATGGAGGAGGGGGCTAAGGCAGAACCTGTAGGGCTGAGGGAGTGTGACTTCTCCAAGGCTACCCATGGGGTGGAAATTTAAACTCTCATCTCACAGAGTAACAGTCCAACACTCAAGCCACTAGATCGGTTTTAAAAAGAACAATTCAAAGTGAACATTAAAATGAAATTAAACTGTTCCCAATATTAAAATGATTTAAACCTACACTTAAAAGACAATTAAAAGGATAAAATATAGCTGTGTGCCTTACTGTGTGTGGTCAAGTCCTTATTCATACATAATTCTTTTTTAAAAAGTAACACTGATAATGAGGTAAAACGTTTATAAGCAAAAGAGTCCCAAATATACAGATTACATGTCTGGTTGCACTGAAGAGCAGAAGGGTACTCACTGGGTTTTCTACTTTGGCTGGGAGAATGTGATTGTCCACCAAAGTTTTGTTTGCTTATTTTATACTTTGACATGACATCCATTTCGCCTTGCACGATATTACACAGGTTTTCATTTAGGGAGGTGCAATCTTTGGTTGTGTCTAACAGTGCAAATTAAGCCTTGTTGTCACATTCCTTATTTTGTATTTGATATTAAACAGACTAAACATATTTATTTTTTAAATGCTTCTAGCATTTTAGAAGTGTTTTATACCAAAACCAAAGTTGACAATCTTTATGTCATATTGTTCCCAATAATTTTTACCTAAAATGTCATACTGTTCTGAAAATCTGTTACAAAAGACTGGAAACATAACAAATTTCTCCCAGTTAGAAAGCAAGCATCTTTTTTCTTTTTCAGTAATGGTTTTGAGGCAGACTTGCTGTAAACCCACTGAGATCAATGAGACATACAATACAATGGGTCCTTGGTATCTACTGGGGTTTGGTTCCAGGATCACTCCTCAACCCTTGTGGATGCCAAAATTAATGGATGCTCAAGTTATATTAAATACAATAGTATTGTAAAATGGTGTCCCGTTTATAAAATAGCAAAACCAATGTTTACTTTTTGGAGTTTATATATATTTAAAAAATATTTTTAAGCTGTGGATGTATGAATCCATGAATACCAAGGCCGAGTATAGTCACAATTAATTGAATTTCCATTGATTTCAGTGGGTTTAAGGATGACTACCTCTGGATCCAACTCAATATGTCTGCAAGCTACAACAAGGGAGCAGATCCACTTAGACAGTAGATCGGGTTGATTGATTTCTGCAAAACACTTTTTCCTAAAAAAAAAAAAAATGCTTTTAAAAAACTTAAATGATTTAAAGGAAGCAACAGTTTGCATTAAGCCCTTCTCTTCTGAGTATAGCTCATGCAAGTATCCTTCCAAAATTTTCCACATCCAAATTTCTCTCTGAGGTGTTGCATTCCAAATCCCCCTTCTCTCATGTCTGTAACAGAATAGAAACTGTGAATTCTCCACTGTTCTGTTATTTTAATTTCAAACTCTGTACAGACCATTGGGATTACATCGTTTTCTACACCTTTCACTTCCCTTGATTCCTTCATACCTTTCTTCCTACATCCTCACTACAGCATTGATGCAGATACACACCCTGATAAAACCCTACAAAACAGAAAATATAACATATGATGCATGGAAATTAAGGGACTGAACAGATAGGCCAAAATAAAGCTGCTTCAGGTCACTTTGGAGGTATGCAATTTAAATGATGCATGTGTTCTAAGAGGCCAGACACCATGCCAAAGCTGTGCTCCAGTTCTTAGGACTGGAGTGTGGCTTTGGCGTGGTTTCTGGCCTATTAGGATGCATACATCATTTAAACAGCATACCTCCAAAGTGACCCAAATCAGCTTTATTTTGGCCTGTCTGTTTAGGCCCTAAGAGTCTTTTACTTTGGTGTTTTTTTGTACAATCCAGAAAAAGATTTTGATACAGTTATACACAGGAATGCATCAAGATTGCTTTATTGCATGATTTTATTCAGGCATCTGTGTACATTAGTAAGGTGGAAGGAGATGCAAATAAAGGAGATGCAAATGAAGGACATGCAAATTAAATGAAGGGACCAAAAGCTGCAGAAAACTGTACATAGAATTGATATTAGAAATTAATCAAGTTAAACTGGAATCCAAAGGGAAGGGAACATATGGCACAGCAAACCAGAGAAATGATGTAGGAATAGAAATAGATAAGGAGGGGGAAAAAAAATCCTTAATCTCTAGTATCATGTTTGCTATTGCAAGAAATATTTGAGGAGAGGGGGTGGGTTGAGGGTTGGGACTGTATATTTTAATCTCGTAAGCTGCCCCAATTGCATTTTGTAGAGAGGCGGGATATAAATAAATGTTGTTGTTATTATTATTAGTATTAGTTTGGTTGGTTGGTTGGTTGGTTGGTTTGGAATTTTTTAAAGCAAGAGTTTTACTTTGGGGGGGGGGGGGTAAAGCATTCTGGTTTTTCCCATATTCAGTTTGTTCTTATTTCAGAATCTTTTTTTTTTTTAAGTAATCCATATCTTTTTTAAAAAAAATCTAAAATTTACAGATTTCTTCATAAATCCTAGAAAGAATTTAAAATTAGAACTGAACGTGGAGAAAAGCAAAGCTAATATATTTGTCTATTCAAGCAGAAGGCTTAGAGTGCTTGGTTCCCAAAAATCTGAATTAAGGAATTTTTGCTCCCTAATAGGGAGACACTTTGTATTTAACTGCGATGTGACACAACAGGTACAACATATCCTCCATCCAGGCGGTATGTAGCCATATTGCTTGCATTTGGCTGATGTAAATAGCTGAAAATTTCATTTTTGGTTTGAACAAGAAGTTATCAACATTTTCACATTTCCTCATTATTGGGATGGGAAGAACTTAATTTTAAAAAAAATTAATGTGGGAGAAAGCAATACTGGCAAATCCACCCATCCCTATTTTCTACCAATAGGCAGACTTTGTTAAAATAATATGCATGCTAACCCATCCATTACAGACCCTCCAGTGTGAAGGCTTTTGGCAACAAAAGTGCCTTGATAATCAAGTGTTGTTGAAGCCACTTCATTGTAAAGAGAGCAGTATGTTTGTAGGCCTGCATTATTGAAAAAGGAAGCCCACTCATTGGTTCCTATGGCAATGAATGTAAGAAGCAGGATGTCTGTCTGTCTGTTTGTCTGTCTGTCTGCCTGTCAAACTCACTTACTCACTCACATGCACACACATGCACATACATGCACACATTTTTCAGGCAGTCTAGAGCCATCATCACTTTGATATAGGAATCAGGCTTGTCATTGTGAGCCTCATATGTAACTTAAGATGATGTCAACTGTTGTTCCAAAACACTAAACATTTTAAACTCTTAGCGCACAGTAGTCAATAAAGTTCAGCAAAGATATGGGTGTGCGTGTGAGAGAAATCTTTTGGATCTGCATAAAATGGGATCACACACAGTTCATCATTTCAAAACTAGCTTATGAACCTGAGATACTTTTACTTCAATCTTCCATCTTTAAAAAAAAAATATTGGCAATGCTGTTCACTCATGAAAAACATGAGTACATAAATGTACAAAGAGATTGATATTTTTGAAAACGATGCCCCAAAAAAGGAAAATTGCTCACAAATACACTTATTTTAAGAAAAATGTGAATTTCCATGTGCACTTAAAGGGAGAAAAGCCAGTTACCAAAAAGATGCAGAAACAGGATGAAATTAATTTACACAGAGATAAATCAGAAGCTCGGCAAAATTAAACTGGACATTTTTCATCAATCCTAATTCAGAATATTTGTTGTCTATGGCACCTTGTTGTTGTGTGTCTCTAAGTTTTTCTGATTTTTGATAACACCATTACAGGATTTTCTGAGTCAGAGAGTGTGTGACTTGCCCAGAGACACCCATTGGGTTTCCATGGCCAAGCAAGGAATCAAACCCTGGTCTCGTCCCAGTCCAATGCTCAAACCACTATACCACCCTAGCTCCTTACTATGGCACTACAATCACTCATTTCTGGAATACTCATTCTTTTCTCAGGTTAACTTCCTTGAAACAAGGATTGGTGTATCCCAAACTTTGCTCCCCAGAAACAAACCAGTATGAGCAACAGTCAGGGCCTGTGGAACATCTGAGGATGCAGGTTTGGAAACTGTTGGAATTAAACCCTGTTGCTTTGCTTCTTAGCTAATGTCCCTTCCTTGAATCTTGCACATGGGTGAGGCTCTGAGATCTAATGGTTTGGTGCATCTTCTCCAGTCTGTAAGCAATCTCAGGGCAAAATAACTGCCTTAAAAGTGTGTATGTCTTTTCCTCAGTTGTTATGCATGGTGTTTAGCATACTCTCAGCTGGATGCATAAAGTAGCACACTTAATGACATCACCAGGGCCACCTTGCAACATCACCCATGTAACATCATCAGGGACCATCTCTGTAACATCACAAGCCCCTAAATACCAGGATTTTGTCCTCAGATTTCTGGGACAGACCTGACCTGACAATTGTATATATGGGATCTTTCCTATCCACTGGTATAGTGATACATCTTTATGTACAGGTGCACATCATGAGACGGCCTCCATATCAACACAACTCAGGAAAGTCCTAACACGGAACTGAGTTGATCCATTTAAATAAGCAAGCCCAAGTGATTTTCATTGTTATTAAAAGTTGGGCTTTTGTGAAATTTAATCAGTCTTAAACACACATTCACACCCATGCCACATTAAAATACTTCACATTATAACTGGAACAGCTTGCAACAATATATGATTACTGGGAAATTCTCTTCCTCTCCCAACTATGAAGATTCTAGCAAAGCTCAAAAAGAAAAGGGAAGCCTGAGGGGGTGGCAGATGATGTTATATTCTCTCATGTTTTGGCTCTGCAATTCCTGGATCTATGACAATACTGTTCACACACTGTCTCTTACACGCAGAGATCATGGATGAGTCTCTACTCCCACCTTCTCATTTTCCTCTTTATATCTCTCCTTCTCTATCAGACTTTATTCCAGAATCTCTCCCCATTCCACATTATTAGAAATAATAGGGCTTGTGCCCAAGGCATGCATGCCATGGGCGCACACCCCATTACTTCTTTCAGGGCGTCCCAGGGCTTTTTCCAGAGCAGCTTTCAGCATATGACGCAGGCGCACTGTAACATACTGGAAAGATTTTCAAGTGGAGAGTTCTTGTGCAATCACAATGCAATAGACTTTATTAAGAGTTCAGATCATTCTAGCAGGATGGATTGCACATATGCATTTAATTCCTAGTCACTGTACTTTTCAAAACTATTTTGTATGTGGAAAATATTGTGTCTTAAATTTTCCAGTTAAAATTAAATGCTTTAAACATGTTTCATTTTTTACTGTTTTTAATCATGTTTTTAACAATAATTATGTTGCATAATTTTTTCTTTAATTTTTATAAGATGTTTTAGCTTAATCGAGGCTATGTACCTTTGCCTGAAGACAAGGGATAGTCTGGGGATTCTGTTGGTATACCAACCACCCCATTGCTTAACAGACTCCCTAGCTGAGCTGACACAACTGGTCTCAGAGCTGGGGTTGGAACCTTCTTGTTCTGGGAGATTTCAACATCCCCCTCAAGTCCAGTTCTTTAGATCTTACAGGGGCAGCTTGGGAGTTCATGCGGGCCATGACCAACATGGGCCTATCCCACATTGTCTCTGGACTCACGCATTGCGCCGGTCATACCCTCGATGCAGTTTTTTGTTCGGAACAGGAACATCTTTGGGTGGAAGTAACTCAAACTTCCCCTTTGTCATGGACGGATCATTTCCTGGTTAAGGTCAGACTAAATGCCACTACCTATAACCCCCCGGGGGTGGTGGACCTATTAGAATGGTCCGCCCTCAAAGGCTAATAGAACCTAAAAGGTTCCAGGAAGCCCTAGATAGTGCAATGGCTGGTAACTTTGGCGACTCTGTCGATGCCTTAGTGACTACTTGGAACAACGATCTCACAAAGGCTATTGACACAATCGCTCCCAAGCGTCCTTTTCAGCCTGCTTCAAATAGAAATCCATAGTATACTGAAGATCTTAGAAAGATGAAGCGAGCTGCACAATGACTAGACACGTCATAGGACTTTTCTTAAAGCCTATCGAGTGGCAATAAATGCAGCAAAGAAATCTTTCTTTTCTGCATCTATTACGTCTGCGAAGTCTCATCCAGCAGAGCTGTTCAAGGTGGTTAAGAAGCTAACTCAGACTTCTTCCACCTTGAACCCGATATTACAACCTACTGAGGCCTGCTGTGACACTTTCAATGATTACTTTGCAGATAAAATCTCTCAGATAAGGTCCAACTTAGATGCCAGCCTTAATACAGAAACGACAAGAGAGGTATCCAGCGACGCTGTTAATGAGGTTAATTTGGATCAATTTCAGTCTTTGAGTACTGATGATGTAGACAAGCTGCTTGGAAAGGTTAAAAAAAACCCCACTTGCCCTCTTGACCCCTGCCCCTCATGGCTGGCCATCCAGGGAGGGGAGGCAACTATGAGTTTACTACGATCAATAATTAATGCCTCCCTCAGGGAAGGCTGTTTTCCAGCCAGTTTAAAACTGGCTGTGGTCAAACTCATTGTTAAAAAGCCTTCCCTTGATCCCCTGGAGATATCTAACTACCAGCCGGTCTCTCTTCTACCATTTTTGGGCAAGGTAATCAAGAGGGCAGTTGCTAACCAACTCTAAGCAGTCTTGGATGACACCAATTATCTTGATCCATTTCAAACTGGCTTCAGGTCAGGAAATGGAGTGGAGACTGCCATGGTCGCTTTGGACGGTGATCTCCACCTGTGCATCGACAGGGGAAGTGTGGCCCTGTTGGTGCTCTTGGACCTCTCAGCGGCCTTCAATACCATAGACCATGGTATCCTTCTGGAACGCCTGAGGTAATTGGGAATTGGAGGCACTGCTCTGCAGTGGTTCCGGTCTTATCTCTCAGGCAGGTTCCAGATGGTGTCACTTGGTGACAGTTGTTCAGCCAAGAGGGAGCTCAAATCGGGCATCTCTCAAGGCATGATACTGTCACCAATGCTATTCAACATTTACATGAAGCTGCTGGGTGAGATTATCTGGAGACATGAGGTAGGGTGTTATTGGTACTCTGATGACACCCAAATTTGTTTCTCCATGTCTCGGACTGCTTCAGTGACCAAGGAAGGCATCTCCCCTCTGAATTACTGCTTGAAGTCAGTAATGGATTGGATGAGGGAAAATAGACTTAAATTGAATTCAAATAAAATGGAGGTACTCACTATAGGCAATCACAATCCAGGTATGGTGATAAGTTCTCCAGTTCTGGACGGGGTCACACTTCCCCTAAAGGAGTGTGTCCATAGCTTGGGGTGCTCCTGGACTCGTCGCTTCAGCTTTCATCCCAGGTGAATGCGACAGCCAGGAAGTGCCCACTGATTCACCAGCTACGACCCTTCCTGGAACAGGAAAACCTAGAAACAATTGTACATTCACTGGTAACCTCTTGTCTTGATTTCTGTAATGCGCTCTACATGGGGCAACCCTCATGCCATGTTCAGAAGCTGCAATTGGTCCAAAATATGGCAGCCAGATTGGTGACAGGGAGTTCCAAATTTGATTCTATTACACCTATCTTAAAATCCCTACACTGGCTGCCATTAGCTTCCGGGCACAGTACAAGATATTCCAGGCACAGTATAAGGTGTATAAAGCCCTGCATGGCTTGGGGCCAGCTTACCTGAGAGAATGTCTCCTTCCATACAATCCTTCCCACACTCTTAGGTCCTCTGGGAAGAACTTACTGCAATTAGAGAGAACTAGACTGAAGACGATTTCCCAGGGGACGTTTTCTGTTGCCACTCCAAAAATCTGGAATGACCTGCCGGATGAGATCCACTGTCTAACATCTTTGGTGGCCTTTAAGAAGGCAATAAAAACGGATCTCTTCCGGCAGGCCTTCCCATACTGATCTCCTCAGAATTTTCACTCTCCATTTGTTTAGCTGTACCCACCAGACTTTGATCTCAATTTATTTTATTAACCATTTCATTGGGAATTGTTTTTAATGGTATTTTAGGGTGGGAGGGAGATTGGGAAACTAGGATCTAATATGTCCTGTTATGCTTTTATCTATTGGTACTCATGTTTGATTTTATTGTTTTTGTTTGTTGTTACCTGCCTTGATCCAATTCAGGGAGAGGTGGGATACAAATAAAAAACTTATTATTATTATTATTAATCCTTTTCAAGGATATAAAATAGATAGATGATATATAGATCGCTCTGCTTTTTGTGAGGGGGGGGGAAGCTTCAGAAGATAATTTCTAATGAAAACGCATTCATTAGGGGGTTACTGATGTCATCAATATGAAAACAAAATTTTATTTTATCATGACCAGTGCCAAAACCCTTATGTATGCCCTATTTTTGTATCCTCCACAATAAGAAAACTTATCTCATTTCACTCCTAGATCTGCATCCTTATAGATTTGTATAGATTCAAACAACTAGGCTACAATTTCTTAGCAAATTTTAAGAAATAAGCTCCACTGATTTCAACTGAACTATGTTTAAGATTGGACAGGGTATGTGAATGACTTAAATGATGCTAAGATGAACAGGACATTACGTATGATATGCATTTGCAGACAGTATAGAGATTGCAGGGGACATTATGAAACTGGTTGTAAAAGTTGTATAGCATGGGGGATCCAAAGTTAGCATGTGGAAGGAACATCAGCAGGGATGCTGGTCCCAAACCACCACACTTCCCAACCTGCTGTCTGAGGCAGATGCTTCAGTTTCTTCTTCACAAAGAGCTGGCCTTAAATACACCAATATATTCATTGAGCCTGCAAGGTCTTCTAGCAATTATAGCAACTGAGGAACCTGCATAACAGAGAAATCTAACAACTCTTGTTTGCAAGCAGCTATGTGCTGGTTTCAAACAGCCATCCCAAAATTCCTTCCTGTCCCTTACATGGATTGTGCTTTTTGACCATTTCCAGTTTTTGACAGTGCTGAAGTCCTTAACCTGCTGGATAAATGGAGGCTTCCTATAATAACCTCCTGTTGCTGTGTACATGTAAATTATAGCACTGGAGAGAGGATGAGATGGAGAGATGAGTAGTATCCTCAATAGCAGCCTTCCACATGGCAATATTTGGTTGCAAGTCCTCCTTTGAATGCACCTAAGAGCTGAGAAACACATAATAGACTCCACTGCCTTAATTTCATAAACATCACTATGACCTATCTTTACTATCTTTACTCCACAGATGCATCAGTTCTTTTGTATTAATGCAATTTTATTTTATAGCAGCTTTTTTTCTAGCTGAAGGGACTCTTAACATTCCTATTTAATGTTCTGATTAATGAGCGTAAACAATGCTTTAAGATACCTTTTACCTGTGTATAATCAAGCTGCCAGGAACTGCAAATGTCACAGATTTCAATGGTCTCTTTGGGACTTTTAATCTGTTTGCTTTATATAAAGGAGGTGATTTTATTTTTACATTAAGGAAGCATTAACATCATTAAATGGGCTCTCACTTTATGATAACTGCAAATGTCACATTGATCCAGAAAGATAAGAAAATGTGCTCATCTTTGGAACAATATCCAAGGCAAGAGCAGGCAACCCACACTATTTGCATTAAAAAAACAAATTGTATAAATGTGGAAGATTGATGTGCCATCTGTTCATGTCCTTCATTTTTCTGGCTCTTCTGTGTTGAGATATTTTTATGGAACAGTTACGTTTATTATTTTTGAAAGTGAGCCACAGGTTTAAAAAAGTTTACAATGGGTGGTATGAGTCAAAGATAGTGGTTTACTGTACCATGGGCATTAAAAACCAAACAAACAAACCCACTGGTGTTGAAATGGAAGCTTGTACTACCAAATTAACCATTGTACTTTGCAGTGTATCTGATTCGAATACTGGTAAGATTATTATCAGAGATGGTTAAGGTTTAAGGAAGACAGGTTTTCTTTTCCCAGACAGATTACAAATGGGAATGTCAACCAGCTGGGTGAAGAGAGCTGGCTTAAGACTTCTGGGGAAAGGCCCTGTCTTAGTGGACAAAGGGAAAGTGTTCTATCTTTGAAGATCTGATTGATTTATCATATTGATAAGTTTTTTTCTTTCAATGGCCTTCCTATACTCCCAGTGTGACCCAAATTCAAATACCCACTCAGGCATGAGTTCAGTTCAGTTATTACAAGTCGCACCAATGGCGAAATCCAGTGAAAATCAGACAGAAAAGGGCCAAGCATGTGAGTTATTACCAAATGTGGATGATGATGGAGGAAAACTGGGATATAACACCAAATTGCTTCTATAGCAGTGGTTCTCAAACTTTGGTACTCCAGAATTTTGCACTTCAGGTTTCATAATTGCTCACCATTGCTGTGCTTTGCAGAGGCTTTTGGGAGTCGAAGTCCAAAAATCTGGAGGACCACAGACTGAGAACTACTGTTATACAATCATTTTAGGAAGCACTGACTCTTTAGCTCAGCCAAAGAGTGCAGCATCTACATCATTCTAAAACTGATGACATAGCAACAACACATTTCATTAGAAGAGCTTAAAACCCTTGTAAGCAAAGCTAACTGAAACAAATGCATTTCATATTCAAAGACTGATTCCACAATCCTTTTCATGTCTACTTAAAAGTAAATCCCATTAAGTCTGATAGAGTTTAGTGGCAAGTAAGTATATATTGGACTACAGTGAGACTCCATCTCAAGGCAAAGTCTATAGACACATTTAGTATGTGTTGATAGTAATGTGTGTTGATTTCCTCCACAAATCTCTATATAGTTGAACTCCATATGTAACTCTCTTTGAAACGCAGAGTGTGCATCAAGATATACCACATCACCGCACTACCTTCTTATAGTGCTGCTATTCCTTTTTTACTGCTCTGGTTTCCTCCTGTTGCATTCTGGGGCTTGTAGTTCAGTGAGGCCTAAGAGCTCTCTGGCTGAGAATTCTAAATGCCCCTCCTTAAAATGCAAATACAGTACTAGAATGCAACAGGAGGCAGCCAGAGCAGTTAAAGTGGAATAGCAGTGCTGTAAGAGTGTAGTACAGTAATCTAGATAGTGACTGATGAATCAAATTCTGAACACAGAATTCAAGACATTCAGAAAATCTGAATGAGACAGAAAAGGGCCTTATTGAAATTCACCATATAATAGCCAATTCACATGAAAAAGGGTGCTAGAAACACTCACAGAGTTAAATGTTTCCTACTCTTCCAAGGTTTGGCAGTGCAAGGAATTTTATCCTTGGGCCAGATCAGACAGACACGAAAAAATGGCTTGATTCCAGCTTTTTCCCAAAAACAGCTTGAAACCCCTCTGTCCTCATGGCCCACTCCCAAGGTGGGCAGAATAGTCACAGGAAGACCATACAGCATGTCATCAAGCTGTACTACTGGTTTTGTTGTTGTTGTTCTTGCTGCTGCCTCCCCACCATGCTTGTGCACCATTGCAAAAATACATCGCTTGCAACCTCCAAGTACCTTTCACATCCACTCACATACCATCCCATTGCATGGTTGTCCCTGTGATTGGCCATACAGTTGAATGTGTGATGCTCTGCTAGTACAGGGCATCAGTGCATCAGTGTGTGAGTGATACATTGGCAAAGAACAATCATGGAGCTCCCCACACACACATATGCCCCCCCTTAACCCCACTTTAGGATTGTCTGGTTTGTGTATGTTGTAATTATATCCATTAGAGCACAGTACAAGGTGTTGGTTATCACCTTTAAAGCCCTACATGGCTTGGGTCCTACTTATTTAAGGAATCGCCTGCTTCCTATAATCCACCCCGCACACTCAGGTCCTCTGGGAGGAATCTATTGCAACCTCTAAAGACCAGACTAGTTTCCACCTCCCAGAGGACTTTTTGTGCAACCGCTCCCAGTCTGTGGAATGGCCTGCTGGATGAGATCCGTCAAATTACCAACTTAGGCCCATTACACACGGGCTCTTGAGGCGCCCCCATCATGTGATAGGGGTTGGCTGGGGACCTAGCGTCCACACCGGCCTCACCCCTATCACGTGACGGGGATGTAATAATGGCAGCGCCCTATACACACAGGCAACACCATTATTATGTGTCAGACACATAGCGTCTGCACGTTGTGCGGTGCTTATGATGTCGTGAGTGCGTGATTGGCAACTTGCGGCGTCATAACCGCACCATGGGAAGAAGCGCCATTTTGGGGCTTCTTTTTTGCTCCGCGCGGGAGCTGCGTGGTCTGGCTGCTGCGGCTCCCTCGCGGAGCCACCAGCAGTGCCAGCAGACCACTGCTTTTAGGCGGTCTGTAAGGGGCCTTAGACACTTTTTTAAAAGCTATCAGGACGGATCGCTTCCGGCAGGCCCTTCCAGAATAGAGTCCTCAGCCATATAGTAATCACTCCCATACACCATAGATATTCTTGGTCTTGTTATAACTGGGCTTGTGATTATTAGATTTTAATTATTAATCTATGTAATTTTAATCTTAATGTGTTTAATTCTTTTTAAGGGGGATTACGTATATTATTGTATGATTTTATATGTTGTTCACCACTTTGATTGTTTTTACAAAAAGCGGGATACAAATAAAAGTTTTATTTTTATTTTTTAGTGTTGTCCACTTTCATTTTTTTTGCTTTGCTGCAGCAACACTGGGCTGTTTATATGCAGGCACAAAGATGCACATTCCCCCCACTAAGTCAGAGTATCCTGACTTCTTTTTGCTCCAGTTTTTAGCCTGGCTTCATTTTGTTTTCCACCCACTTCGGAGGCATACTTGATATAATGGAAGCTGCATTATTTTGCCAGTCTGTTTCACCTCTTGAAGAATAAATCTCACACACCAAACTGTAGTTAATAGTGACAATTGCAAAGCAAAGAGTTTATATATTTTGGGAACCATTTGTTGAGCATGGAAGAGATCCTGACAGGTAAGGAAAATGTAAATCAATTTATGCTTACCAATAACCTCCTTTTGTTAATAGCCATTTCATTTGAGTGGAAACAGGATATAAGATTCAAGGAAAACATTTGTTATGATGATCTCATTCATACACACACACACACACACACACAGATCACTGTAATTATGATTTTTGTTGTACACACAGCACAGTTTCCCACTCATACATCTCCACCTTCCATCTCCCTGCTCCACTTCTAGCAAACGGATTTTTAACTTTGACATGCATGCAAATGTCAGCCCAATAAATTGTTCTTTTAAAAAAAAAAATAGCCACTCTTTCCTACTCATTGTGCTGAACAGTGAATTGCCTAGTAATAAGAACCATTATCATATAATGTTTGATGTATCGGACAGGAATAGCAAATTCCCTCCCATTTTCCCCTGGTGAAGCTTTGAATGAGTCTTATTTACAGTAGCTGCAAATATGAGTTTATATCCTTTACATAGTTATAGCATGCCACAGTGCAATTGTACAAAAGCTTTGATGTATTGTTTGCAATGGTCTCTGCACTAAGCAATAAACAATTATAGTAACAATTTGTGCCACTATAGGGATCTGGAAGTTGCAGATGTTCTTAAGAACTTACTTCTGGAGTGTTCTACTGCACACTCCCATGACACACAACACTACAACTCTCTAGGAAATATTTCTACAAATTCTCACCATGTTACAACTCTCAGAATTTCTTAAGATAGAACCATAGCAGTTAAAGTGCTATCAAAATAATATAATGATGTAGTTTAGATACAGCATTCAAAAGATGAACATCCAAGACTGGGACAAAATTAACAGCCTCACCTACAGGAAAATGGAAAAAGATATGGCAGACCATACTGAAAGACAAAAACAAAAATTCAAAAAATGCCACAAGCACCAGCTGAAACGCTCACTGGACACATCATGAACCATCATCTATCTCACACAGAGGCAACTTTTGAAAGAGGAACATCCATCCTGTCCAAAGGAGGCAACTTTGCAGCAACCACCACCAAAATCCCAGTTGAAGACATCATTGTCTAGGTTGAATCCACCCTCCACCATCTCCCAGAGGAGGAAGCGGAAGAGATAAGAGGAGAAACAGCAAGGATTCTGAGCAAAGCAAAAACCACCTCCCAGCAACATAACCAAAAAAAGAAAGAAAAGCCATGAAGGTCCTCAATTCGGACCCAGAAATCATCATTCTTCCAGCAGACAAAGGCAAAGCCACAGTAATCATTGAAACAGAACAATACAAACAAAAATCAAGGAACTCCTGGATCCTGCAGTATGCAAAAAATTGAAACAAGACTCAACCAGCAAAATAACTAGGAAAACAAATACCCTGATCAAAACCTCCTCAATTCAGCCAACCACATGCCAAAGTTGGTGCAAATCTGACGCTCTCCCACCAAGACTGTATGGACTTCCCAAGATCCACAAGGATTCCATTTCACTCCGATCCATAGTGAGTGCCATTGGATCCCCCACATACAACTTGACCAAGTTTCTGTCCACACAATTACAAACCCATATATGGCAAATCCACCCCCCCCCACTACATCAAGGACTCAGCTCATTTCATAGGAAAAACTTCGAACTTAAACCCAGAGACATGCTAAGCAGCTTTGATTTGGTCTCCTTGTTCACCAAAGTCTCCATAATGGACATCATGGCACTCATCTGACAATTTTTTCTGGAACACATCAGAGCCCTGTTCGAACATTGCCTCACCACAAGCTATTTCCAGTGGGACAATGGATTCTATGAGCAGAGAGATGGGGTAGCCATGAGAAGCCCTCTGAGCCTAGTGATAGCAAATTTTACATGAAACACCTTGAAAAGGAAGCCCTGGAAACAGCACCTAAAAAGCCCACAACATGGTTCTGATATGTGGATGACACTTTCACCATCTGGAGGCACAGAGAAGAAGAGCTAACCATGTTTTTGAAACATTTGAAAAACATACACCCAAACATCCAAAACACAATGGAAAAAGAAAAGGAAGGAACATTACCATTCTTAGATGTCCTGGTTATCCTCAAACTAAACACAGTATACAAAAAATCTACACACATGGACAGATACCTACACAAGAACTCCAACAATCACTCAGGACAAAAAAGAAGCACAATGAAAACACTGGTAGATTGGGCCAAAAGGATCTGTGAACCCCATTTCCTAGAAGATGAATTGAAACACCTAGACCAGGCTCTACAGGCTAATGGTTATTCCAGCTCAGACATCAGAAGGGCTGCCAGACTCAGAAAAAAACAGAGAAGTGAAGACAAACAATCACCAAAGCGGAAGGTATTTTTATCATACATCAATGGAATCACATAGGGAAACTGGTGAGGAGACACAACCTCCAAATGGTTTACAAACTGACCAAGAAAATCCAGCAAAGGCTGCGCTCAGCGAAGGACAGGAGACACCCTCTCACAACTTCAGGAGTTTACCGCATACCATGCAGCTGTGGACAAGTCTACACAGAGACCACCAAACACAGTGTTCAAACACAAATCAAGAAACATTAGAGACACTGCAGACTGGGTCACCCAGAAAAATCAGCAGAACCAGAACACGTTACAAATCATCCTGGGAATAAAATGTTGTTTGAAAACACTGAAATTCTGGACCATGCCAGCAACTATCTGATGAGAATGCACAGGGAAGCCATTGAAATCCACAAGCACCTGGACAGCTTCAACAGGACAGAGAAACCTTTAAAGTTAACAAAGTTTGGCTACCAGTCCTGAAAAACACAAAAATCAAGACCCAGCAAATGCAAATGAAAACCACCCAGTGTCAGGGGTTTTCCCAGTAGACAACAGATCTCTAATTAAACAGACACAATTCATCTTTGCATATCCTCCCACCCTGAGGCCTTGCCATTCAACAAAAGAACAATACACAGGTTAACATGGAAATCACTCCTCCCAACCCAGGTTCACATAGTGTGTGTGTGTGTGTGTGTGTGTGTGTGTGTGTGTGTGTTTATATACACACACACACACACATGACACTTCCATACCAGCATTCTCTGAAGATGCCAGCCACAGATGCTGGCGAAGCATCAGAAACAAACTCTTCTGGAACATGGCCACATAGCCCGAAATACCCACAAAAAACTACAAAAAGACACTATTTGTTGCCAGAAAGAAAGAGTGGCTTCAGTAGATGACAGAGAAAATTCTTCAAGCAGTTAAGGGCAGATGAGAAGCAAAAGTAAAAAGGGACAGAAATAGACTCAGAACCTACAATGACTTGTGTGCAGAGACAAAAAGTACTAGAACAGATCTGGGAAATCGAAAGAAATTTAAACCAAAAATAGATAAGCATCATGACCTGTTATATTTTGGATCATTAATTAGATGTCTAAGACGTATAAGTTTTGACAAAGAAGTATTTCTATTATGTACTAGATAAAGGATGGCAGATGAAGAATCATTTGAAGACGAACCTACAGTTTTAGAAAGTAAAGTGGAAGCTACACTCAAAGTGCTTTGGCCACTAGAAATAGGTCACTGGGAACAGATGATATACAAATAGAGCGGCTTCTAGTTATAGAGACAGAACCTACTCTAGTTCTACCTAAAAGATATCAATAAACATGGAAAATAAAAGAACATCCCACAGATTGGAAATGCTCAGTATACAGTCCAGTCCCCATAAAAGGGGATACAAGGTAATCACAAGACCATTGCATTAATTTCCCATGCAAACAGTGATGCTCAGAATTCAACAACAAAGACTTTTACCACATATGAAGCAAGAAATGTCAGATGTCCATGCTGGGTTCAGGGAAGGAAAAGGCACAAGGGATCATATTGCAAGCATACTATGAATAATGGAGCACACCAAAGAATTTCAGAATTAAAATCAGCATTCTTTATATATTATAGCAAAGTGTTTGATTGTATAGATCATGAAAAAACTATGGGTCACTCTTAAAGAAAAGTGTATGACACAACATGTTGTGTAACCTATATTCAGGCAGGTGGCTATTGTCAGGACAGTAATTGGAGAATCAAAATTATTTTCAATTGAGAAGGGGGTTAGACAAGGTTGCATTTTAATAACCCTATCTTTTTAACTTGTACACTTAACCTATCATATGTAAAGCAGGATTGGATTTAGAGGAAGGAGGGGTGAAAACTGGAGGAAGAAACATCAATAATTGAAGATATGCATGTGATACCATACAACTAGCAGAATATAGTGAAGCCTGGGAATGATTACTACAGAAAGTCAAGGAAGAAAATGCAATGCTGTGTTTACTGTTCAAGATTTTCCATATTTTGGTTCATTCATTAATTGAAATGGAGACTGCAGTTACGAAATAAGAAGAAAACCAGGACTTGGAAGGACAGCTATGAAGTAACTAGACCAGATCCCGAAGTATAAAGATATATAATTGAATATTAAAATTAGGATTCTCCATGTCTTCGTATTGCCTATTTCTATATATGGTTGTAAAAGCTGAACAGTGAAGAAAGCTGATAGGAAAAAAATAAAATGATTTGAAACATGGTGCTGAAAAAGTGTTCTACAGATACCGTGGACTGCTAAAAGACAAATGGATCCTTGAGCAGATCAAGTCCAAACTCTCCTTAGAAGCCAAGATGACTTAGCAGAGACTGTCCTACTTTGGCCATATTATGAGAAGGCAACTCACTAGAAAAGTCAATAATGTTTGGTAAAGTAAAGGGTAGTAGGAAAAGAAGAAATCTGCATACCAGATGATTAGACTCAAGCAAAGAAGCCACAGGTACCCTGAGTCTACAATACCTCAGTAAAAAGCTTACTATATAAGGCCTACAGTCTGATGTAGTATTTGCACATCCTCCATTTTGGGAGGGACAGTCCCATTTTAGCTTCTGTCATCCCACTTCGGCAGCTGTTCTTAAAAGCTCCTAGTTACTCTCTCCTGCTCCCACTTTCCCCTCAGCTTAATTCAGTTGTTGGAAACTGAGTTCACAGTAGAAACTTAATTTGCACCCAGCTAACTCAACAGAGAAGGGAGGAGGAATAAGAATCTTGCCCTTCCCAGTAGATTCAGGCAAAAGCTGATTGCTGAAGCTTCTCCCAGATTACATGTTCTTCATCATTAACATTTTTTGCCCTCTTCATCAAACTCTGATGTTGCTTGGCTACACATATCCTATTTTTCATCTGTGAAATGCTGGATGGTATGTTTTTGGTTATGAGGTCCCTTAATGACCATTAAGGATTAACCAATGAAAATACACAATATAAATTTTTCCTCTCCTCTCCCGACTGCACAAGAACTAGACTGGACTTTGTCATAGTAAACCAAGCGAGACACACATTGTCTGTTTTTTTCAGGGAATTTAAGAATGGCAACAACTGCCAGTAGCTTATATATTCATTTGTGGGAAAGTTTGTTTGTGCTCTTAGAAAATGCCAGGGTGTGGTGGTACGACTCTGACGTTAACTTCATTTTATATTTTGTAATGGGAACCAATATTTAGATGACACAAAGACCCAAGTTTTCCCTCTTCTCATTAAATCAACAAGATCAAGACTGCACCCTAGATGCACCCTAGTGCATTGCTCAGCAACCCATGGTGATATTGTTTATGTAATCAAAGATTTTTCCATCATACATACTAAACATACATAACTAGCACCAGAATTCTTTTCTCAAATTAAGATGCCCAAGCTTTATACAAATGTGGCAGAGAATCATGGGAAATGGCAAAGCTCAAAGAAAATTGCTAAATTAGAAGTCAGAAATATAAATCCATTTTGATTGTCCACCTACCTTCCCCTCTAAGCCCCATAGTGTTTCTGCTTTCTCCATCACTGTATTCTAATATCCCCACTACTCAGCATTTTGTTTCCCCCAGCTGAAGAAAACATAGGAAATGCTTAGGTGTTTGGAACTCTCTTTCACACTCTCATACATTCTGAGCAGAATTGAAGAAAATTACATGTTTGGACTACAACTTTCAGAAAATCTCAGGTGCTGGCTGTGGAGTCATGGTCCAAAAAGTAGCATTTTCCAGTTCGGGAGTAAGGGTGAGAGAGAGATTGAGAGAGGGGAGGGTATAGCACATAGGAGTGGCACTTAGTTAACTCAGTAGGGAGGGGAAGAAAGAAATAGAGAGGAAAAGAAGGGGTAGAGTCTTGACCTTCCCAGTAGACTCAGACCAAAGCAAATTGTGTCAGCCTCTCCTACTTTATGTGTTATCCCTCATTAATAAAGTTTTCTGTCTTGACCACATTGTGATATGCGGCATGTTGGAAGGTATGGCTTATTATGTATGTCAGTCCCAAGAGGTGCTCAGTTTGGATTGTCACTTTGTTGATTGTGACTGACTATTGTGAGTTTTTAGAGGGTTTGCAGCATGATGGAGATATAATCTTATGCAATAACAAAGAAAAAAAATACGGCTCTGTATCTCATATGTCTCAATTTGCACTTAGTAAAATCTTGGCAAAAGGTTATCAGCTCTGATCCAAAATCCAAACAGAAATTGTTTAAATGTGTAAAGTGAAGTTTTGATTTATGGAGTGACAGAAATGTAAATTGGGAGGAATTTCAGCCTGTACAAAAGAATTAACGTGCTGCATATCTTCATATTTGGCATGTGGCAACACAGAGCACAGAAGCAAAAGAAGTTCATTTTAGCAAACTGCAATACCAGCTTTGTAGAACTGACAAGCGTTTAACCCACAAAAATATGCTAACATACTTAGGTGTATTGAAAGAGGCATGTGGCTATGCCATTTTATTCATGTATGCACTTCTTGCTTAGAACACAGTGAAAATGGAAAGCCACCTACCGTGCATCCACTGGATCCATATCTTCTCACATACATACCGAGTAGACCTAAACCCCTGCCTTAAGACCAGAACACAGGATGTGTTTCTTGGGGTGGGGGCGGGGGGAGATACCAGAACACAGGATGCCTGTGCAGGCAGCTGCCATGGCACAAGAATGGAGGCCGAGGTAAGAGGGGCAGGTAGGAGCAGCTGTGCGGCCAGGATACTCCATGCTGGCCCTGGAGTATCCTGGTCAGTAAAGACAAGGCCCAGATCATATTCAGGGACAGGTGGCTTTGTCTCCCTCCCATGTGGCTTCTACCCAAGTGGATTCCTATGTCATTTCATTCCATCATTACCTAGCAGGAGACTGGATGAATGGGTTTCTAGCAGCCAGAAGGAGGTCTGGACTTATGCTATGGACCAAGAATATTCAGTTCTAACCAATAAAGTTGTGGCCTTCTCCATTCCAAAAATATGAGGTCTATGCTCATTCTTGCTATACAAAAAGTTTCACACTTTCCATTGGGGTTGTAAATCAGAACTCATGCTACAAATTTCGGGATTCCAGACGGTGAAGTCATGACATTTAAAGCAGAATCAAAACACTATGAAATATGTAATGTGTAACAAAGTCTTACGTCTGGATCCAGCCCTTTGTTGAAAATAAGAGGTCAGTTGGCAGATGCTCAGGCTAGTAATTCCAGCCTATAAAAAGTATTACCCGAGAAGCCCTTAGCTCAGCAGTAAGGCATAAAGTTTACTTTAGATTTCATCCTTGGCAATTCCATAAAGGGATGTCAAACACAATACCTTGTTTCTGATTCCTGCCTAAATCTAAAACTTAATATGCAATGGGGGCATTGTCCTTCAAATAAAATTTCTGCCCCTTCAAGAGGAAATTTCTTTCATCCTCCAAAGTAAAAGCATTGCAGTGACTTAAAGCATTAGTTGAGCATTTAGAAATACAATTTAGTCATCCAAAGAAATGAGGAAGACTAAGTTATCAAGGTGATGCTAATAGAGCAAATGCAATAATTATAAGTCTGAATGATTTTCAGTATCTGAGGTTCTGTCACATGGAGGAGGCAAATGTATTAAATCATGATTAAATTATGTTAATAGTGCAGTAGGGGGGGGAGATTATCACACACTCGCGCACTTCTCCCATTTGTGTCCCATACGTAAACAGTAATGGATACATCATTGGGTAATAACAGGAGTTTCCATTGTTATTCAGTGATGCACCTATTACTGTTTATGCATAGGACATGAATGGGAAAAGTGTGTGGAGGTATGATAATCTTCTCCTTGATCATGCTATTAGCACAATTTAAATATGATTTAATGATGCTTGCCTTCTGTGTGAAAAAGCCCTCAGTCTCTGCAATACAGTGCGTCTGCATCATACACAGGTGCACTATATGCAGCTTTCAGCTTATGCTGAAAGCCACGTGACAAACAGGAAATGGCATGTGTGCCTGTGGTGCGTGCACTGCTCCACACCACATGCACGAGTCCAATTATTTTCAACGGGGCTCAAACAGACGCAGAATTTGTCTTACGCAGGGGGGTCCAGAACAGATCCCCCACGTAAGGCAAGGCCACACTGTACTAAAAATTTGGGGAGTGAAGGAAAATTTCTTCGGAAGAACAGAATTCCTGTTGCGGAGCAGTGTCTTCCTTTATCCTCCTCCCATAGCCACACTCTTGAAAATATTATACATATTACTAAAATATGCCAGACTTTCCTTCCTCCTTTTCCTGTGTCAGATCTTAAAGTATAAGCTCACTTGGGAGATGCCTGTGCTCTTCTATTGTGCTTTATGAAGTGTCATCTTCACTGACTGAGCTATATAAATAATAAATACAATAAATCTGGGAAGGACATCTTGCTGACAATTGCATTACAGCAGAACTTACAGGATGCATGCTGTAGGAACACCCATATCTTCATGAGCATCTTCTGTGCCTTTCCATGGAGAAGGGACTCACAAGCTGTCTTTTTGTCAGGACCTAACTATAAAATTTCTCAGCTTACCTGGATGGTACTACTCATACTGCTATTCCATTCCTGCTTTCTGTGCAACACCCATTTGCTATGTACTCCCCTCTGTCAGGAATAGTGAAAGGCATAGCCATTATGGATATAACAAATTATATCCCTGTAAGTAGCATAGCTTCCTCAAAAATCCAGCAGCTCCTCAGGACTTTGACCCAAGTGACCCTAGAAATCTGGTTCAAGTCAAAGAAGACAATATTGGTTTAGAGATGGACCAAGGGTCTGACTTGGTGGGAGAAAGCTTCAGATGTTCATTTTTTTATGATAGCTATGATGCCCTCAAAACCCTGTGATGAATAATTCTTCACATTTCTACATAAACAAAATACAATTTTAACAGGGGGGAAAACACCCGTAGGTCTCTCCCCTTTACTTGTTTTAATTATAAGGCCAGGGCATCCAAGTCCTGATATAACTTTATTGTATAGCAGCTTTTAGGGAAAACAGTGTTTATTGTGAAGGATGATTGCAGTTTCAATGATGACTCCCTCTTATTACTTTGAAGAAAACATATATTTAGTTCAATAGCAGGAACACTAATTTTAGTACTCCTGGCAGTACTTCATCCAGTCTTTATAATCCTTGTATTTAAAATCCCAGATAAGCCATAATTGGCTGGACATGCTGAGCCAAGTCTATACGTATCCTGTGTTTTAGCATAAAAATATAAAATTACAGAGATATGATCAATTATATATATATATATATATATATATATATATATATATATATATATATATAGAGAGAGAGAGAGAGAGAGAGAGAGAGAGCTAATGTGGTGTAATGCTTTAAGCACTGGACTAGGAATCTAAGAGAACAGAGTTCGAATCCCTGCTTCATCATGGAAACCCACTTAGACAAGTTGTATTCTCTCAGCCTCAGAGGAAGGGAAAGACAAACCCCGCCTGAAGAAATCTTGCCAAGATAACTGTGTGGCAGATTGTCCTTAGCATCACTGTTGCTAACTACTTGAAGGCACACAACAACAACAACAACAACAACACAGATAGAACACATGCATAGATATGCACTTTAATGGATTAGTGGGGAGCCATGTTGCTCTGTATTACAAATGAAAACACTGGGTACTAAACAAAAGAGGGGTTATTTCATTAGGGGAAGCATAGATTTTTATAACTCCATTGTAAGAATTCTTGAGAAAATGACTGAACCAGTATCTCTCAATGACAAGGTAAAAGATCCTCAAAGTGACAAATATGAATGATGTGGTTTCTTTTTAGACCACAACAAAGAGCTCAGTTTGGTGACATGTCTTCCTCTCCATACCTCCATTTTGTTCTTTCCAGAACCTCATGGTATGTTATTCAAACAATGAAAAAAAGCAATCAACCTGCCTTTTTGTGTGACTCTGCTGTTGCTCAAGCATTTATAGAATTACATTATGTTCACGCTTTATTCTGCAGCAGCCTTTCCCTTGAAATTCAACTTTGATATAATTTACCCCAAACTGATCTGAAAAGGGAGTGAATGTGAGAATAGGGAATACACCTAATGTAATTATTATTGTGTTCTTTCTCTTTGCAGTGAATGTGGGGTGCCAAGGACAGCGGGGTGTAGAAAGGGAGTGAGTGTGGTTGGTTAGCAAGGAGATCCAAAACAATGTTGTGGAGAAGAGAATTGGTGAAGTGGGCAGTTGAGTGAATAGGAAATTAAATTAAATTAAAGGGGGGAATGGGACTGCTGTACTTCTGCTGTAACCATCTTAGTTATTTGTGGTGATTTCTGTTATGCTGGGTTGTCTTCAAATATTTTTCTCATTTGAAATATTTTAACCCTATCCCCCCCATTTCTGTTTTTGAATCAAGCACACAAGTACATTGTTTTTCAGATAGCCATGTTGCAAAGATTTCAATCCCACTTCCTTCTGTCCAGTGAAATTTTACATCTTCTTTTCTAAAAGTCTCAATCATTATACAGTATGAGGCAGAAATCCAAATAGATCTGAGTCCTTATTAATTCAGTACATTTGGCTCAATGACATGCTGAAAGGAGATCCACTAAAATCAATGGGACATAATTTAATCATGATTAACTGAAATCAAAGTGAGTTTGGCAGGTCTCCTCATCTAAGCATTTTAACTCTGCATTTCCCAGCTTTTAGGAGACCTATTTATACTGTACTCACTAAGAATGTTATTCATTCCTTGGCTGCATGAGTGAGGTTTCCAACATGGTTCTACTTTTCTGTGGTGTGTGAATACATGCTCCTATGAGGCAAGAGGCTATGCTGATGGCAACAGTGCTGCTGGTAGGGTCTCTCATGTCAAGCAGGAACCAAACAGCTACTGGATTCTAGCAGTAGTGGGGGGGGGGTGACACTAGCAGAGGATCTATCAGAGACAACAGCAGTGGTACTATAGCTAACACTTGTTAGTACTGCACAGAAAAAGGCACAATAAACCCCCTTTGAATGTCTTTTACCATGAAAATCCCATGATGAGACAATCCCAAATGATACAAGAAGTAGTGTCAGAAGACAAAACTCCCAAGTCAGAAGGCACTCAGTGAACTGCTGGGGTAGAGCAGAGCACAGCTGCAAGCAGCACTGTGACTGATGATGCAACTAGACTCAAGCCTAAAGGCTGTTCAGCTGCTGATAGGCTCAGAGGTGTAAGGAAAGTCTCAAGCTGCACATGGCATATTATACACACCTTACTAGGAAAAAACCCCAATACTGCTTGGTAAGGCAGAAAGTAGTGGGAAAAGACGAAGAGCATATTAGAGATGGATGAACACATTCAAAGAAGCTATGGCCCTGAGTCTGCAAGAACCGAGCAGGGCTGTTGATGACAGGGTGATGTGGAGACCTCTCATTCATAGGTTTGCCTTAGGTCAGAAGTCAATTTGATGACAGTTAACAGCAACATCAACCCGTGGAATTGGCAACTGGCTGAGGTAGGGAGTCAGTCCAACCAGCCTATTCTCAGGGGTGTCACTAGGGGATGTAGGGAGTGAAGACCACATCAGCTGACACTTTGGGGGAGGCTGAACACACCTACCTCTGTCCCTGCCCTGTAGGTACTGATGGGAGTGGGGTACTGTTGCTGCCCAGTAGCCCCTTCCAGGACTGGTGGGTCTGTTGTTTGAGTGAGAAACGGTGTTGTCTCATTTGCCTAGCAGTCACGACAGACCTGCCCCACCATCATTGGCCTCTTCTTGGGTGTGCAGGGTCTTCTATATCCCGTATGGCTGCTGGGTCAGCAGCCGCACCAGACCAGGATGGAATGAGCTGCTGAGTGATGCCAGTTCTGGCCCCCACCACTAGTGGCTGCAAAAACCAGCATTGTGTGATTATTGTATAACATAAGTCCATAATTGGGAAGATTCTCCTCAATTTACGATTATCTTTGTCAGGGGTTTCCAGCATTCCAAAAACACATCTTTGACAATTTTAAAAATATATTTTAAAATAGTCTTTCCATCCCTAGTTTAAATCCCAATGTTTTGATATCTGTCATAGTTTACTTAAGAGTGTGACCACTTTCCTCCCTTTTTAAAAGCACCACTATGACTGGCATGAATCTATCAATAGCAGTGCCCATTAGGCTGGTGGAGATGATGCAGGGGGAAGGATTTTGTTATAATTTGGTTTTGAAGAATTTGCCAAGATATGCACAGTCCTTCATAAATTAGGAGAGAAACAATTTGGGATTTTTAAAAAGTAGATACGAGTGACAACAGAACTGATAGTCTTTCCCATTCTTACCTGCAACTTCCAATTTTCATGAACTTTATCATTTTGGGGGAAATCTACCAGAAGTGTTTTGGCCACCCAATGGAGAGCGTGGCGCAACCTTCATACACCTTTATTCACACAGGACTTTTTGGAACGGAGGTAGGTGGTTGTGTCTGCTGAGATACCAGTGTAGTGACAAGTACTACAACACTACATCAAGTGTTGGCAACTTTTAAGTGAATAGTCTTCAAGTGAATAGTCTCCAGCTCCCATTACAAAACGGCTTTTCTGCTGATGGATATTCCCTACAACGCTTGTCAAACAGTAGGTTCATGGCTTAGTCAGGGACAAAGTTATTAAGGACATAAAATGCCATCTGGATGATGCTAATAAACATAAAATGTAACCTTCAGATACACTGCTGCAGTGACCAGACTGTGCCAGACCACATTACCCTTTGTATATCTGAAAGCCTGAAGCCTTTTCTAACCTGTTTGGACTATACTGCCTTGACATATTTTTCCCTAAATTCCCAAAACTGTAAATCTCAATAAATCTGCACATGGATCTGTATTCCAACCCCTTGATAAACAAATGCAACCCTGTCAGTTCAAGGTTTTAAGCTGCCAGTAGAATACTTAAAGATGTATTCAAATTCTTAGTTTGCCACCATAGTTGGTATTTTACTGATGGGAAGAATGGAGAAATCTCACCAAATTACAACCTCTTTTTCCAAATATATTTGTATTGAAACAGGAAATCTCAAAGACAAAATGCATGTCGTTTTTACCTTCTGTCTCCTTTCCAACAGCCCATTCAAATTACATAATAGAAGTCTAAGGCTGTGTTGAATTTTCACAGTTGAATATTTTCTAGGTGAATCATGGGACTTTGAGAAGTGTGAAGCCTCCTGTCTCAGTAATCGTCTAGTTTTTCATACTTTTTAATGCTTCTGTTTTTGGCAGCCCCAATGTGCTGTCACTGCAGCACCATTTTTAGAGTTTCACTGATCTCAGCCATAATGACATCATGGTGACATGGAGCAGTTTTGATTGTTTACTTTCAAATTCATAATACTTGTTTTAGATATAACAAGTTTGCACTCACTTTCTTTCCATCAAGACTTTCCAGTTCAGCTCACTTCTGAACAAGCGTTATGTAAACTTTGGAACTGCCTGTAGTTTTAAATTAAGTTTCGCAGTCAGCTTATTTCTTGACACTGTATCTAATTTTTTAAAGAGCTGCCATTGCATTGACTATTGATTCTGTGAATCACTGCTTTAAGAGCATCGTGAACAATAGTGCGCATGGAAGAGTGGGTGGAATATCATGACTATCATGATAAAGAGAAAAATGGAAATTTCTTCTGCTAAATTGTGGAAATGATATCAAAATCAAAGTAGGAGAGGATTTGATTTCAGGCCAGTGGGAAGGTATAGTAGAATGAAAAGTGTACAGGTGCCTGGTAAAAAAATAAAATAAAATAAAAATTGGTTTCCCTTTATCGACTCTTTCAATAATCTTGACATTTATAACACCAACAAACAGTCAATTCTTGGAGGGGGGTGATCTTGTGTCTAGGAGGGAAATCTGTAAGTTATTTTTCTGAAGGATCGTTTTTATTCTCTGTGACAAATTCCATGCAGACACTATACGAATCTCATGCAGAAATGGGATTTTAAAAGTAGAAAAACCCCGCAAATGTGGGAAGTTTTTCAGATGCATTTGCACCAAAGAGAAATAACACGAAAATAAAGCAAATGGAAAGTCAACAAAAATGACACCTTTTTACTTTCGGAAGTTCCCAAAAGTAAAAAGGTGTCATTTTTATCGCCTTTCCATTTGCTTTATTTTCACTTTATTGCTCTTTGGAAGAAACATCATACTATTTTATATTGTTTTATGCTGGTCATCGACCGTAATAATATAAAAATTCAGATTTCAAATCATCTGAAAAACATCCCTACTTTTTTTAAATTAAAATTTTATTAATACATTCTAAAACAAAACATGACAACAAACAGTACATCAAATAAACAATAAATACAGGCAATAACCCAGGTAAGGCTCTGAAAGTTATAGATAAAAGGTGTGTTCAGAGATCCTGAAATACATCTTTCCATAAAAATTTAGCTAAAATTGGGGGATGTCTAGAGACTAAATCTTGCTGGATATATTCAATAAATGGGTATCAAATCTTATGAAAGGTCAATCCAGAGTGTAAGCCTTTTCCTCTGTTGTTATTATCTGCCATTTTCTCCATTAACCACAAGTCCCAGAGTCTAGTCCACCATCCTGCAATATTCAACTTTCCAGTTTTCCAGTTCTTGGCTATCTCAAGCCTGGCAACAGCCAGAAGCAAACTAATATGTTCTTTATGCTGCAGGGCTTTATTTTCATTCATAAAAATGGAGAACAGGAGCAGGAGTGGTGATAATTGTATACTTTGTCTAGTGATCTTGGAGATCAGCTGTAAAATTTCTGTCCAGTATTCATGCACTAAGGGACAATCCAGCCACATATGTACAAAGGTTCCCCTACCTTCACAACCCCTCCAGCATTTTGGATTAGCATTGGTAGACATACGAGCCAATTTGACTGGGGTGAGGTACCACTGATGGACCAACTTGATAGTATTCTCTTCCATGGCAATGGACCTAGTTTTAAATGGTAAATGAGTCCATATATTTTCCTGGTCTTACTATCCATTGAAAGGGAAAGTTCTGCTTCCCAACCTGCCTTATGAAGCACTGGGTTCCCAAATGTTTCTTCTAGTAGACAATTATATATGCATACTATTTGGCCTTTAGAATATACAGCCGGAGAGACACACATGTTTTTTTAAAAAAAGTAAGTGGGTGAGGATATTCCTGTATCTGAAGCAGTTTCTTTAAGAATAATTGTATCGGTATTATTTGATACCAGTTCTGATGACCAGGGCCCTTTTAAATTCCATTTCTCTGTGATAAGGTCATAAGTTATCTTCTTTATTTTTAGTTTATATTTGCTTAGTACCCCTCAAACAAGGTTTTGCTAATTTTCACCTACTTTTTCTATGATAATGGCCTTTCACAGGAATGTAAATTCCCTAAACTAGTCATTGAAACTGCTCAAACTTAGCCATGCTGTTCCTAAGCCAGACTGGCTCTAAGGCTGGAAAACTAAAAGGCTGAAAATAGACTTTTCCCCACACAACTTGCTGACTGATTTGATGAACAATTCTACCTTGGCAAAAGTGCAATTTTCAGTGTGGCAAATGAATATCACAGAAATTCAGTACTATCCTGTTTTACCTCACTTTTTTATCACAGTTGCTACTTGAGTCATTTCTCTAGCAATTGTTCCTATTACTACAGCAGACCGTATAATTATTATTATTATAATTATTATTATTTTAATTATTATTATTATTATTTTAACAACTTTTGTTTACTCAAAAGTGCAGTCTTTGTTAGATATGAGATTTAGAACAATGGTCAAATCATTCATAATATTGAAATTTTCTATTTTGGTACTGAAATTATGACTGAACTAGGGTTTGTTCTCTCTCTCTCTTTTAATTTTTTAAAAAGTAGGTTAAAAGTATAATGATAATTAAAAGTTTTATGGTGAAAGGGAAAGCAAAAGATATCATACAAAACAAACACAGCATACCAAGGCCTACCCCACAACCTACAATCCAAAAGTGAACTCAATACTGCAATAAGGTAAGTTCTTAGTGGTGATTTAGCCCTATGTGATCTCTCCTTTTCTCTCTTTACAGGGCATATCCTATTATGTTGCCCATTTATTCTATAAATGCATAAGATTCAAAAGCAACAGAATCTTCTAGCTATAGTTTACTTTGGCTCACTATGACTTTTTAAAACTAAAGCCATATGACAGGAATTCACTGTAAGCTGGTGGTCATGTTTAAATCCTGCTGCATGTGTGTCTGATTTTCTGACTTCTTCTGTGACATACATTTTAGGGTTTACATTCTGCCCTCCACCTCAGTGGACAAGTTTGGGGGAACTGCAGAATTTATATTTCAAGAATCATCTGAGATTACCAGACATGTTGCTTTCTTCAAGCAAATCTTGTTGTTTAGACAGTTCGGTAAAAATTTATTAAATCACATGAGTTCTCTACTTGTTTTGATCGCTGAATTTCAAGTGTGTGTGTGTGTGTGTGTATACTGAAATGAAATAAAATTTTATTATGGTCGATGACCAGCATAAAACAGTATAAAAGAGTACAATATTATACAATGCCCAATAGCAATATTATTTATGGAATAACTATAATACTGTATCACTATTTTCCCGCTTGTTCCACACTAACCCACTCCCCTTCCTAGCCTTCCCCCAGTTTATAATACACAATAAAAACACCCTTCTGTCAAACCTCTAGCAATTCTCTTACACTGTATTTTATTATAATAATGTTTATCTTGTTTTTAATCCAAAATTTCACCTGAGCATTTAGAAGTTTAAATTCACCATTACTATGACACATAAAACTAACAAATGGTCTCCATGTAATATCAAATAAATCTTTTATTTATCATTTTGCTACTCTTAATTTATAAGTTAACTTCTCTATTTTCTGACAATTAAAGGTTCACTAAGAACATGGCTCTTCTTTTACAACATGCAATGTGAAACTTTCAGCAGTTAAAAAGTTAATAATAATAATTAATAATTTGTTTTATTTATATACTGCTGTTCCAAAGATCATAGCGGTGAACAGCAAGTAAGCTAATTAGCAAGTAAGCTAATTTGCCCCCAACAGTCTGGGTACTCATTTTAGCGACCTCCTCGGAAGGATGCAAGCCTGAGTCCAGCTTGGGCCCTTTTGCTGGTCTTAAGGAGAGTGATAGCTCCTGAACTGTGTCATTAAAAAAAGACCTCTCCACACTTATAAAAAACTATGGAGCCAGGCTATCTAAATCACTCTGGAAATGTCACAGTAAAACATTGGTTCCCAAAATGTGCTCTTTAACAGATTTTGGACTTCAGCTCCCAGAATTCCAGACTATTGGCCAACACGGCTGAGGCTTCTGGGAGCTGAAGTCCAAAATCTCTTAAAGGGCACAGTCTGGGGACTACTGCAGTAAAGCATTGACTAGGCTACTTAGCAACATTTGGGCATACCCACAGGCCTCTGTAATTAGCTTAGCATGGTGAAATTGCAGCCATTCATTCTCTTTTTCTGTGTAAGTAAGTTAATTAACAGCCTTAACAGATCGGCCATACAGGCCAGCACTGGGGCAAAGTGGGGGTGAGGCATCCACACAACACACATTCCAACTCCACCCCCATGCTGGCATGAGGTCGCGCACCCCACCACACAGCAGGCAACACAGCACTCCTCCCGTTCTGTGTCCAGATGACGCAGCACCAAAGAAGTACCAAAAAGCTGTGGCACCAGAGGCTAATGGCACCCTTTCCGTAGCACAAACAGGTGTCGCTTTTTCTGGCTCGTTTTTGCATCACGGAAAGGCCAAATCAGGGCCGTGGCATGTAGTTGCCAAGGCCCCAATGCAGTGCTGAACGGGGTGGCTGCAGGCCACCTCTTAGGGGTGGTCTGTTCAGCCCCTTCTTGCCATGAGATAAAAGCCAATTCTATTAGGCCAAAATGGTAAATAGTGATCTGGCATGAAAAAAAGTGCAAATCACTCTTAGTGTCACACAAGACCCTGATTAATAATTTTGTGGGCTGTGAACCTTTCTTTTAGTACATTTTCTCAATAGATTCTGTGCTTCAGATTTCTGGAGATTACATTTTATCTACATTCAGCCAGAAATATCTAAAGTAATTCTACGGTCATTGTTTGAAGGGTTTAAAATGATTAAGCCTATTGAAATCAATAGATGAAGCATGGTTAATTATGTAGAAAAGATAAAAGGTTACATGGTGCAATTGGAAATCTCTCTCCACCCCCACCCCCACTCCCCACCCCTATATATGTCCACACCCTAAAACTCATGTTAAATGCAACAAAATCAATCCATAGTTAAGATAGATGGGTGGAAGTCTGGTAGGGACATCCACATGCATTGGCCTGAAGCCTCCACTATTTTTTAAAGCACCAAAACCAGTCCCATCTTTGCAGTGAGCAGATCAGGCTGGAAAAGTGCCTGGCTACTTCCTCCATAGCCAGATGCACAATTACAGAAGTGTTGAGCTCTATACAGGGTCCTTCAACGGTCTTGGCATTTCTCTAACCATCTCACATCTGGCTACAGGGTAGGTATCTAAGCACTTCTGAATTTGAAAAAGTACTAGAGACAGATGACAAACTGATAAGTAAATTGTATAAATTTTTATTTTAATTTGAACTGAAGGATGAGTAAGTAAAGGAACTTATGATTGGCTGGGCAAAAGGTTTAGGACATAACATACCATTGTATCAGCCTGCTTTCTCAATGAAGAGAGGTGCCTTAAAAGTAGTAGATCTTAGTCACATTAGTACAACATAACAATCTATGCAGAAGTTGCTTAAAGGTAAATGACTCCATGTGACAAGCACATTGAAATTACCAACAGAGGTTTACCACATAGATTTGGCACCATTCTTTATACCACTGTAATCAGCTACAATAGATTTACATAAGATAGCATGGAAAAAGATTGCCTAGTCCTTTTGTGAGTTACTGCACATGAACAGCTTACCCACAGCTGCCTTGTGAAATGATTAAAAGTGACCTCTGTATGGCAGATGTAATATGTAAACCAGTCTTCAATTCAATAGAAATGTGTTTAGAATCTGGGTATGAGATAGCTCAACCACAAGTGTATTGCATTTCACCTACAAAACATGGCTTCGAACATCTAGAGTTAAATGATACAGACACTTTTTCCAGGCTTAATTTAAAAAACAGTCATAGGGTTCATGCAGACTAACACCACAGGCACCTGTCATTCAATTGCCTGTAAACTGAATGTCATTAACATTTTGCCTGTGGTTCCTTCTAGCCATTGGCTTACTTATTATGGCATCATGGAATGTCCACAAGCATTCCAGCTGCTTACATGAAAGTAGCATTAACAGCATAGCTGGGCCAAAGCTATTTAATTTCAGATCTATTGTGCCATTTACTACACAATTCCCCCATGTTTTTCCTTGAGGTCCCACTGGCAACTCTCTCTCTCTACCTCTCATCCAGGTCCTTGGTCCCATAAAATCTGGACAAAACTCACAAAAACAAAAACCTAATGGTACTTGATGTCTAAAACATAAATTAAAAAAACACATGGAAATACTTCTGGTATTTATGTAATGGACTTCCTTACTAGATGAATTCCCCCGCCCATTGAAAATACAAATTTAAACTGATCAAAGGTTTTCTTGGTCCATAAGTTGAAAGACTCTGCAGAATCTCTGAGGGAACTAAATAGACAATCTGGCTTTTGAGACCTCTCAATAGGGTCCATTATCTTATCCATTGAGTAAATGGATGATGGTGCAGGAAGGAAGGCTGAGGCCTACAGGGAGTAAAGGGAAAGAGGCCATAAGTTAAGAGAAAGAAATATTGGGGAAGGCAGCTCAAGAAATGAAAGATATGGTTCTAGAAGTAAAGGCCCAAAGAAAACACAGCTTGGAAAGAGAAACAATATAGAGTAGGCAGAGCTGACAGCTGCAGGAAGGAACAAAGGGGCAAAGGAACTGAAGGTGGAGAACTTTGCCCATGGTCACTATGGAGAATAAGTGAATATTCAGCTAGCAAAAATCCAATGAATTATATGGATGGGTGGATCTATTTGTGGTCCATGTCACTTTTGGTTGATTTTACCTGAACTTCATATTGCTTCATTTCCAAATTAACCTGTACTTTTAAAAAAAACCAATCAGTAGGAACTGGAGAATCCTGTAGTGATTCTGCTCCAAGTTTTAGTCCAAACCATAAAGGAACTATCCAACGTTCTGGAGCCTATCCTCCAAAAGCCTCTGTCGCTCCCAATATAATGTCTATATACACATACCTCTCAAAACTGACATTTAAGATGTTATTATAACATTTAAACATCTGAAAATTGCAGCAAAACAGACAGATGAAAACTAGTGGACAGCTAATTTTTGTTCTTCTTGCTTCCTAATGAAGTAGTTAGAGTTAGCCAACTATGACATTTCTTGATCTACAAACTTGTAAACTAAAGCAGTTTAATAATCTGTTTTTGAACCTTTCCTGTTAGCAATATGAATCTCACAGGTCAGGAATTGCTTGAATCTTCTTTCTTTGCCTTTTTGGAGATGAGGACAATATTTGCACATTTTCCCTGGACTTTTTCTCCAAAAATTTTCAGAGAGAAGCTCTTTGCACGATTATATCTCCTTTAGGCTATCTGTCTATATTATATTATTTTAAATTAATAAAATATTTTTAAAAGGATATTTGGATGAAGTTCATGTGACCCTAAAGCCTTAATGTTAAAGCTAATTCATTGACATCAATTTTGTCAATAAAATGTATTGAATTGATTAACTGCACTGATCAATAATGTGTTAGGAACATCTTAGTTGTGAATGTTAAAATTACTAAAAATGACCAACTACTACCAAAAGTAATGACTTAAAACAATATGTACTGTTAACTGTTATCCAGCCCATCAAGATTTTTCATCAATTATTTAAACAATTTTTAAAGAATTAAAGAATTAGAGATCACAAATTAATCTGAATGAACTATCTCTGAAATTTCATCTTTACATGTACCTTAACAATGAGGAAGAACCAAGACAGAGGTCTAGTAGTCTCTACATCACATCCTGTTATAGCTGCATTTTATACTGCAGTGGTATACTGTATAAAGGACAAATCACAGTTTAGTTGTAGCACATGACAAGATCATGAACACAAAAAACAACAGTGCACCTAGAAATTTACCCAACACATGAAAACACCTCAACCAGAGACCATTCTGAAGTCCATTTTCAACATTAGTTCATGGTAAAAATAGACAGTAATCAATCTCTGCATCTCAGTGGGAAGAAAATCATGATGTGTAGTATCACCCACATGTCTTTCATAAATGGAACAATGAGAAAGTCTAAAATTTCAAAATTTAGCCTATCTAAGAACAATATAAATAAATATTATTATAATGGCCATCTCATTGTCCCCATTAAAAAGGAATGCAAAAAGGTATTCAAGAATATTCTTTAAAATGGATGAATAACTTCCACATAGGAAGAATCCTAGATGGGGAAGAAATAATCTTCACAGTCCAGGAGAAAATGTTTTGTGCAGAAAGCAACATTTTGTGTGCAGAAAAGAACATTTATGTGTACAGAAAAGGACACAGTTTTCTATTATTTTCTCTCAGTAAAGAAAAAATGCTAAAATTATTCATTCTTCCCTGCACATATTAACTTTATGAAGTTTACAACCCTATTAAAAAGGGGATGAATATATTTTTAAAAGCAAAATATAAGAAAATGTACATTGTTCTCTTTGTTTGAGGAACTCGTCTTCCGGACCGATGTTTTTTGTTGGAAATCACATTTTCCTCATTGTTATTTGTTTTTTGGATGTGCAGATGATCTTCTCACTTTCAGGCCAAATCTACAGCAAACCATGAAGAAGTAGCCTAAAATGGGAGAACTTTCTCGGTTTTTTCAGAGATCTTGTAATCATTCTTACACTTGGATGTGTAAAGATGGGAAAGGAATCAAGTCAGTAGTGGAGATGCTAGATCAAAATTACTTTGTTTCCACTTCCAGTGTTCAAACTTTCATCTTAGGTTGCTGTGTATAATTGAGGATGCCCACATTTAATTTTGACATGTGGAAAGCCACATGTGGAATGAGGACTTGGCAAACTAAGCTAATATTTTGGAGGATGAGGAGGAGATTATTTTAATAGCATTCCTTAGTTCTCTGAACCATTAACAAGCATATATCTCATATAGCAGGAAAGAGACATCACACATTCAGCCTTCATGTAATTCCTTCTTCCCACCCACAATATATTAGGTCTGTAGTATTTTATTCTGTATTTAAAAGCAGATAACATACCAGAGGTAGAGTTATACTTTGCAGACAGAAAACATAACCTTGGGCAATATTGATGGAGACTTAATAATTCATGGAGTAATATTTGCAAAAAGGAGGATAAGTAGAGAACTTAAATATTCACAGTTTGGGAATTCGCATGTTTACTTGTCAATTTTTTTCAAAAGAGTCTAGGTCTAGGTAAGAGATCACTGCTATTATTTCAAACAAGCAAAAGGTAGGGCTGGTGGTTAGTGCTCAGGGGCCTTGTGTTGGATTATTTAATGCCTCACAATAATAAATATTTCACGGCAAAAAAAATCTGTAGTTTTTAAAATACAAATCTAGTTTGAGATTTTGAACACAGTCAGAACATCTTCTCCCTTTCCAACCAGATATCCCATTTACTTTCTGAGGACTAAATGATGATGCTTGTCCATCCACTTAGCGTCATGAATAAGGCCTGAAAATGGATTCCTAATATTCTAAAATGAGACTTAAACAGAAGTGCTGTGAATGGTGGGGGAGTGAGATTGCAGGCTTCATCACCAATGAAGATGCATTCATAGACTCATAGAAGCCATAGAACGCATAGGAGGAAGGAACATTAACAATCTTACATATGCAGATGACATCATACTACTGGTGGAAAACATAACAGACTTGGAACAATTACTAAGGAAGGTAGAAGAAGAAAGTGCAAAGGCAGCCTTAGTGCTAAACATAAAGAAAACAAATATAATGACCACAGAAGGAATATATAAATTCAGCCAAGACAATGAAGAAATTGAACTAGTTAAGGAGTCCCTGTACCTACGATAGAACATAGATCATAATGGCAACCACAGCCAAGAAATAAGAGGGCTAGAAATGGGAAGGGTAGCTATGAAAGAACCAGATAAGATCCTAAAGGGTAAAGACATACAACTGAGCACAAAAGTCAGAATTGTCCAAGCCATAATATTCCCTATCACTACATACAAATGTGAGAGCAGGACAGTGAAGAAAGGAGACATAAAGAATTAGTGGCAGGTTACAGACCGCCGCTTTGCGGCGCTTCCCCGCCGCCGCCATTTGCTCCGTGCGGGAGCCGCAGCAGCCAAACCGCGCGACTCCCGTGCGGAGCAAAAAAGAAGCTCCATTTCGGAGCTTCTTTCTGCGGCGCATCTATGACGTCGCGAGGCGCCTGGCACGGAATCGCGACGTCATAGACGCCGCGACACGTGCGGACGCACAGCGTCCAATACGTAAATATGGCGGCCGCCGTGTGGAACGGCCGCCGCCATATTGTACGTACAGAATACGTACTAGGGTTAGGGGGTGCGGAAGCACCGCCCCTTCCTAACCCTAGTACGTATTCATTATGTACTAAATGGCGGTGTGTAACCCGCCATAGACTCTTAAAATGTCAGAGCTGGAAGAGACCACAAGGGCCATCCAGTCCAACCTCCTGCCATTCAGGAATATACAATCAAAGCAATCCTGACAGATGGCCATCCCACCTCTGTTTAAAAACCTCTAAAGATGGAGATTCCAGCACACTCTGCTGCAGTGTATTCCATTGCTGAAAAGCTCTTACCATCAGAAAGTTCTTCCTAATGTTTAGGTGGAATCTCTTTTCCTGTAGTTTGAATCCATTGCTCCATGCTTATGTGAACCCCCTCCTTTCACATATAGTTGTATCCATGAAGGGCTCTTGCAACCCATCTGAGAGCTCTCATAAGGTGCAGGCTCATGCATACATGAAGAAACCACTTAGACATTCAAGTAGATACACAAGAGCTTTCTACATAAATTTTCATGAATGCATATAGATTGGAGTGCAGTCGACCATCACAGTCTCCATTGAACATCTGTATGGGGCTTCAAAGCAGAAAAGTGTGATCAGTCTGTCTCTCTAATCCCACTCAGATATTATCCCTAAGTGAGCACATGAACACATGTAAGAGCCCTTCCACACTAGCTCTGCCTCTAGATTTTTCCATGTTGAGGTCCATAGCCCATGTTCCATGTCAGAGGAAGACATCTGCCTATGCTTGCTTGAAAGGGAGTAGAAGTCTCCACATGACCAGGAAGTCTGTTTATCAGTGTTCCCAAATGCTCAAAGGCTTCTATGCCCATTTAGGGTAACAAGAACAGAAGCTGCCTATAGGTCTCTTCACTCAACACAGGGAGGTTGAGGATTCAGGGAATGGAAGGTGCAGGCAGGAATGGCTGGGGTGCCCCCCCCCCACATAGCCCCATGCCTCTTATCCATATTAATGTATCAACTTCAAGCATAGCACTTGAACAGGACTTCTCCTTCTGACATTTCTATCTTTCTAATCCCTATTTATTCATTTCATCTTACTTTATCCTTGCAGCTACCATATGAAGCACTCTTATTCTCAAAGCCACCCAGTAAGCATTGTGGTCTGAGCACAGGCCTCTGGTCTCTAGTCACATCCAACAATCTTCCAATATATTACACAATGTGCCTTTTTAGGCCTATCAGCCCTAATATAAAAATGGGTAAAGCTTAGCGTGGTGGAGGAAAATTTAAGCACTGGGCGAGGGAAGTGGAAGAGGAAGGAGGAACCAACAGACTGTTATAAGACTTTATTTGTGAAGTAAATATTTCAGACTCAGGGGGGAAGTATTGAGTTAGCCATCTGACGGCCTGTCACAGGAGTAAGGGGGAGGTTGGGAAATGACAATTTTAGCCATTTCAGCTGCTTGTTCTCAACAATTTACTTTTCACTTGGGGAAAGCCCTTCTCCACTGGAAATAGTACACAGGAGGTAGAATTTTCCTTTCCATCCAGCCAAAGTTACTTTTATTAAACCCTTAACTATAGCCATGAGACTCTTCTAGTGCAAAATGCATTCTCAGTAATGGATTTGTTGGCATCTGGCAGAGCTGAGGGACTGAATAAAGTTGCCAATGTATAGATCTGTTTTCCCTCATTTTGACTTTGTCCACTGATTCTTAATCATGTAACATGACAGGCAGATTTTTTTTCTGGGATTGGACTAGTTATTTGTGAACGACTATCCTTTTGTTCATTTTTTTTGAAGAATCTTTTTTTAAAAAAAAAGAAAGAAAAGAGAGAGAAAGGTTTAGGCCATTTAGCAATTTACCCATGATTTTGTAAGTATGTTGTGCTGCTGAGTGTATTATTTTGCTCTGAGTATAAAACTGTATTGACTGAACAATCATTTGCCAGTATAAAAGCACATAAATCATATTTATAGTGGCAGAGCTAGTAGGAACCCTTTGATAGTATTCCATTTTTAAACAAAAGCAAAAGCTTCTCAAGGCATGATCCACCTAATGTTAAGCACTCTATCAATTTCAGTGAGAAAAATTAAGGGCGCATTTAAGCCTTTTATGCTGAAGTCCATATGACGGAGAAGTGCTTAAATATGACTGGATTATGCACATGTATACCGACTAATATTTCATAGCTGAAAACAGGGGGGCAAGAAAGCTGGACAGTGAAGAAAGCTGCTAGGAAGAGGATCAACTAATTTAAAGTGTGGTGCTGGAGGAGTTCAGTGGATTCCATGGCCTGTAAAAAGACAAAGAAATAGAGTAAATCAAGCCGGAACTCTCCCTAGAAACCCAGATGACTACCCTGGGTCTGTCATATTTGACAAATATCATGAGAAGACATGGACCAATAGAATGGACAATAATGCTTGGTAAAGTAGAAGGCAGTAGGCAAAGAAGAGGAATGCATTCCAGATGGATACACTCAAGCAACCATAATGCTGAATTTGCAAGACATGAGTAGGGTTGCTAATAGGGTGTCTTGGAGGTCTGTCATATTCATTTGGTCACTACAAGTCCAAGTCAGTTTAATGTGGATTGCAACAATAATAAAACTTCCTTCTTGTGTCAATGATTACTCACCATTCCCCATTGTTGCATGCTTTCTCTCCCCATCTGATGTATGGAAGGAAGGCTAAATATCTCACAAAACTACACATCCAGACCTTATTTCTCCTCACCTTCTCGAACCCTCCGTTCTGGTAGTCAAGGGTTCCTGTCTCAGCCCAGGATTTCCTCTGCCCCATCCCGGATTCGCCCCTTTTCACTTGCTGCCCCTCACTCCTGGAACCTTCTTCCCCCACGAGCAAGAGCCATCACTTCTTTAACCAGCTTCAAAACGGAGTTGAAAACCATCCTATTCAGAGAAGCCTTCCCAGGCATCGCATAATTGTCGCTTACTATCTGATGTTCTTTTGTTGCCTGTTTATCGAACCATTTCCTGTATTGCTATGTATTGTATATGTATTATCCTACCTGAGAGTATGTATTTTCCCTGGATGAAGATTAACCTTCCATTTTGAAGCCAAGCCCCTCCAGTCCATCTGCCTTGGTCCAGGCCTTGGAGGTAGAGAGGAACTGCTGGACCTCTTACCCTTCCCCGCCACCACTCCCCTCTCCTTCTGTGTCATGTCTTTTTAGATTGTAAGCCC
>NC_056522.1:191661357-191667348 GCF_019175285.1 Sceloporus undulatus
TAATAATAATAATAATAATAATAATAATAATAATAATCCTAGAGCATTGAGCATTGAATCCTGGCAGTTAAAATGGTGTCAAACTGCTTTACTTCTTCAGTATGGCAGCAGCCTGAGTCTTTGAAATGTTGGAAAATATACTCTGAGGCCTTTGCAGCTGCTCAGTAATGCCAACCACTAATATTAAAGTTCTCTGTTTGTGTATGTGTAGTTACATGCACATATAAAGAAGCACGATGCATGTTCTTCCTCACCAAAAGATTTAGCTTCAAGGGGATTTGTACAAGGATTTTAGCCTTTGGGAACAACAATTCCAGTAACACAACTATGAAAGCAAGTTTAATGAGTTGGTGCCAGAATTATTACTCAAAGGTGGCTATGGCCACTATGGTTGAGATGGTTTAGTGGACTGGGAAAGTTTGTTCTCCTGTGATTAACTAGAATTGCCATGTCAGCAGCACCCTATTCCCTGAGGGCCAAAACCTGCAGTGAGGGGGCAGATCCTTGTGAAAATAATAATAATTATTATTATTATAATATGATTTATTTATATTTCCCACCTCTCCCTATGTATCAAGGTGGGATTACAGCATAAAAAAAATAACAAAAACACAATAAAAGTTACATTAAATTCTAAACCAGTGATGGTGAACCTTTTAGAGGCCGAGTGCCCAAACTGCAACCCAAACCCCACTTATTTACTGCAAAGTGCCATGTCCCTCTGGCTTTCTAGTAACAAACTCTGGCAAACTCTGTGCTGGGGCTACGGCACATGTGCCCACAGAGAGGGCTCTGAGGGCCACCTCTGGCACGTGTGCCATAGCTTCGCCTCCCTGCCACCATTAAAATTAATAAAAAATAATTTTTGGCATAGTAGGAACAGGCAGCAACTGGAAGGGTGACACAGAACTGCTTCTGCACTGTCACTGCCAGGACATGTACCAGAAGGCTCATGGGTTGTGACACTGGTGTGCCACTCCCTGCCTGATTCCAAATGGTATAATGAGTCTAAGGACCTTATCACTTTGGCCAATAAGCCAGATTACCTGTTCCGGCTTCACCTCTGGATCCAGGAATCAATTGAACCAGTAAACCTTGGCACCAGCTAGGAATGAATGGGATGGGTACACGGGCATCGATGACACTTCATTCACAATAAACAACCTTTTTCTTCTTCCAGAGCTGAGGAAGCCTAGCAATCCCTGGAGGGTTCAGCCTGTGGCCTGAGACCTGGCTTTGATTAATATCCAGCTCGCACTAAAAAGACCTCACACCGAGAAAAGAACTGCAGCAAGGGGCCTTATATGCCAGGGTCAGGCACTAAGGTCCATCATCAACTTCCTCCCAGCTGCCTTTGGGAGGGGAAGGAAAGTTCACTACCTCTTTTCTCTGGAACTGGCTGTAGATACATTATATATGTAGCTTGCAGTAATGTATTGGTAACAAGTAATTCAGTCAGTTACTTTCTGGTTTGCAAAAGTGATGACTTGCTGGGCGATCACAATAAAGAATAATGTAACTAGTTTTGTTGTGAAAAGTAACATTTCAGGCTCTAGTAAGGGACATATGAAAAGAGAGGAGCGCATTGCAGGTCTCTTACCTAATGTCCAGACACTTCATATTAATTCTACATGTACCCCATTTCCTTTTGCATCAGACGTTAAGCTATGAGGCCTAAGCAGAATTAGAGCACAGCTGCATTGTGACTGAAATACAGTATCTGCCTTTCCCCTGAAGTGCATCATTCATCTCCCAGTATGTCCCTTATATGTTTCGTCTTACTTTTGCAGTCTCAGGATAGAGTTATCAATGAGCGAGTGGTGGTTAGGATTCCTTAGCATAAAGCTGCATTCCCTATTTGCCAACAGTGCTGTACCTTGCTTAATTGTTCTTACTTAATTTGCCCTATGAAAGCGAACATCACTGCTATTATTTGGAAATCTGAAATGCCAATACAGGAATGTAACAAAGCCCTGCTAAAACTAATCTTGATGGCAATATTTTTGTTCCTACATAACCAAACTTCCTGAGTGCCTTGACAATACTGGTCAACTGCCAGTATAGGTACTCTCATTCCTTTTTCAGGAAGTTTATATATGAGGCCAAACTACTGCACATAAACATATCATCTTGGATTAATATCCTTAATTTCTAGCAATTGCCATAACTATATCATACATAGAGTTCAATTTTTAAAAAAAAAAAAAAAAACAAAAACCCAAAACTAGAGCTGTTTTGAAAGATGGGTTTCATTTTTCATAAGATTCAGTCCAAAGAATTATAGGCCCTATGGCACTTCCCCATCAGCTGTTACCTGAAGGCAGCCACATTCAACGCAGCGTCTCCTTTTTATGCTTCCTCTTAAGTTTAAGCGATTTGGGGCTATATGGGTGAAGGTATTTATCTCTGGATCTCCAAAATCATTTCATTCTACCAATAAGGCACCCAGCCCTACTGAATTCCAATCAAAGGTGCAGGTGGACCATTCTGAAATATGACACAATATAGATAACCTAACAAATATTTTTGATATAAATATTATTTTTGATTTACATTTGAAAATGTTTCAGGCTTTTGCAATAAAAGAACTGCCCTCCCTAAATATAATTTTCCCCTGTTTGAACAAAACCAGCTTTACATACTTCCATATTTTCACCTGCTTTCTGTGAGATCATATTCACAAGCAAACCATTCCTCTGAAAACCAAATTGTCTTTATTGATCTGCTACAAACGATAGTAACCCAGTCCTGTTTCTGTTGCCACAGCAGGATAGTCTTTCCATAGTTGTAACATTTTTCATTATTGCAAAATAGACTTTCCACAGTTTTAAAATTTGGAGACATCCTCAATAAACAAGACAGACCATGGATTTCAAACCAGAATCTCTAGTGCCCTAGAAGCATTCAAACTATGCTAGTTTGATGGCCTGGCATCATACTACTAGGTCTACAGGACTACACTAACCTCAATAAAACAATAGGTCTTACTTCTAAGCAGTTGTGTTTACATGTATATCTGGGCAGTCAAAACATAGCTGATTTTCTATATATATGTATATATGTATATATATGTATGTGTGTGTGTGTGTATTACATAAAAAAAACCTAGCTTCATGAAATCAGCTTTAAATGCCAAACTCCTTGTTTATTACTACTCTACCTCCAACCAGATTATGTATTTGAATAGGGGAGGGGAGGGAGAATGAATAACAGGCAACAGCTGGAATTTAATTTAATAAGTGAATATACAGGATGGAGAACTGACTAGGGGAAGTGAATTACTGACTTTTCATCACCGCAGCTATGCTTTATATCCAACATTCTTGATCAGGAGAAGTGAAAATCCTCCTGATTAAATAATTTTAGGAGTCCTGGAGGGAAAGTATTTAAGTCAGGTCATTTGTAGATTATTATAGACAACATCTTCCTTCTTTAAATTCCCCCACCAACTAAGACTGGGGTTAATTTAGTGAGGTTACTACTACTGAGAAATGAAATGGATAGTCTTCACAAAACCTCCAGTTTCCATAATATTTAAACCAGAATGTACAATTTTCCTCATAGAAAAAGAAGATTTTTTTTAAAAGGGTGAGAAAGTGAAATGAGAATATCATCATCACCACCATTCATCCTTCTTTCTCCTCCTCTTCTATTCTCCTTTTCTATCTGCCTTTTCCTCAACACTGGTCTTCAGATTGACCTGGAAATATTAAAACAAACACAGCTAAAAACATTTAAAAATGGCAAAATAATATTAAATTTTTTATAGAATTAAAAGTAATTTAAAGTGTATCTATTAAAAGGCAAGTAATAAAGCCAAGACAGCATACTGTTAGCAATTCTAATGATGTATCCGCTGCACTGGTTACCAGTTTGTAGCTCTGTCCCTTTTAATTGTCCTCTGAAGGCAGAAAACTAGATTATATTTTCATAGTTGTTATCCATATGAATCAAATAATCTGTTAGATGGTAACACCCATGTCATCCTCCCCACTTACCCTCCATCAATACAAGGGAACAAAATCTTGTCTCTTTTAATGTTTAGTTTTTTGTACAGAGTCATGACATTACCTGTTATTCTTGGACAGCTTCTATTTTATTTCATTTAGTTTGTGCTTGTTTAAAACTTGTTTGTATTCATGGCTTTTACTATATATTGATCTTTTCTGTGGTTGTATCAAGACAATGCAACACTGTGCCAAAAGACCTCTGCCTGGCATCATCAAGTTGTGGAAAGTGAGCAAGACTTTCCTTCAGTTCCTCAGTCTTTTTAAAAGTATACTTTCATGCCTCTGTTTTCTATCTGCTGTTATTGTTTGCAACAATTGTGCTTTTAATAGTTATTTCATTATAACAGTATGAGCCTTATGAGAATAGAAAACCGAAACAGAGCCAGAGAGAGGTGGCTTTCTCCATTCTTCTCTGCATGTTGCTGAAGCACTTCTTTTCTCTTTCTGAGGGAGACATTTGTAAAACCATGTCTTTTGTTGTGCTAGAAAAGTTCATTTGGTAAAAGGCAAGGGGAAGGAGAATGGAAATGCCACAATAGCATGCAGAAAGGCAAGGAGGAAGCCCTTATCTCTGGCTCCATTTCTGCTTTCTTTTCTCATGCAATAAAGCAGTATGTTTTACAGAGCAATCCTAAATCAGCAGAAGAGAACAAAACCGATGATTGACCACTTCTAGAACTTTGCCATGATGTGAGTCTAGAGCACTTCTTAAAATGCCTGCCATTATGTTCCCCATGCTCGGAGCATGTTCAGGGATTTACAAGGCTTTGGATCTAGTGGATCCAATCTGTCCCAGCCCATTTTCAATTGGAGATGTCAAAGAATCTTGCAGACAGTGATATTTTGATTAAAAAAAAGGCTGCCTTGGTGGTGTCTAGATAACCTGTTGAGGATTCTTGAAACTCCCTGAAAGGTTTGTGAGATCAAGATGCCAAGGGGTTTGGGATTTTTTAAAACTGCATTTGGTCATCTATGAAAAAATGTCTCTGCATATAATTGCACACATAACAGGCACAAAAAGGTAGGCTGGGTGGTTTTAAAAGTGGGGATGTCATTCTTTGCTAATTTTCTTTCCAAAGAAAGCAACAAATATTTTTTATTAATTTTTAAATTTGATATTTGTCCCTTGGAGTGCTGCCTTGGATTCAAAGGGAAGGGTAGGATAGAAATGAATTAAAAGATGAGTAATTTCACCATATGCAGAGTATATAAACATACACACACAACTACAACAGCAACAACAAATAATTCTGGACTGAGAACACCAGCTATTTCAGTGCAGTTGCTACAAGCTACATTAATTACAGGATCAGCTGAAAACAGTTGATATAAATATGATGAGATGCATTGCAGAGCAACCTTTTCTACCATGCTCTCTGATTCTGTTTTGTGCATTGGAGGCAGTCTGTGGCGTCTTCTCAGATTTCTGGACATCCCTCTCATGTATATGTGGAGAGGTAGTTACAAAGCTGTGGAATTCTGTTTCCAATTATATTGTGTAGTTTGATAAAAGGTTCTTTTTTTATACACCATTGTCCATCAGAATACAACGTATTCTGCTTTGTGAATTCATTTCTCAGTAGCAAAGGAGTTGGAACTGTATTCAATCAACAACCTTGAAGGCCTGTACTGGCATTTAAATGCTTGCTTCTGTTTATATAAGCTGTGTGTTCCCAGGCATATCCGTCCATCCGAGGATACATATAGACCTCACAACTGCAACTAAGAGCACTCTTTGGGGAGAAAACTGGAACTTATCACACTATTAGCAAGAGCGCAATTCATAACGTGGCCCATCACAGAAATCAAAAGGCAGTTCAAGCATCACCTGGGTTTCATTTAGGAAATTGAAATATTTAGCTCACTGTTGGGCAAGGCATTCCCAAGAGGGAATCTTATTGGGATGCATCTGTTTGGAGCTGTGAAGACAATCTGAATTTTAAAATGAGAAACAGGTTGTTTTCAGCTATAGGTCCTGTTC
>NC_056522.1:191670348-191712025 GCF_019175285.1 Sceloporus undulatus
GAATTTTAAAATGAGAAACAGGTTGTTTTCAGCTATAGGTCCTGTTCAGGAGTCTCTGCTAGAAGCCAGTGTGTCATAGTTATTGGCAGGGTGGGGGACAAGACTCAAATGACTTTGTTTCTGACCCCTGAAAATATCTGAAATCTCCATTCGGTTTGGATTTCCCCCATTCCGTGGCATGATGCTGTAGCTGAGGAAAGCATATGTTCCTAATAGATATTCAGTCCAGATGTTAGTTGCCTATAATATATCCTGAACAGCCATGCCTAGCAGTATAGAGGGAAAGATGGTGAAGCCATTAAATAAGGAACATGAACATTCCAGTATTCTCACCCGTTTACCAAAGTTAAGAGTTCCAGATTGCGATACCTCCGGTTCTGTCACATTGAATTTCTGGAAAACATTAAGAGCATGAAATGTACCATACATGTGAAAAAGACATAGGAAAGTAGGGCCCTCTTGAGAGTCCCAGGAACTGCACTCAGAGATGGCGTAATGCATAGACTTACTGTATATGCAGATGCCATTTTCCTTAAAGGGGCGTGCAGGTGTTCCTACAGTTCTGATATCACTTTCCTCAGTGTAGTAGCCCTTCCTATTCTCTTGTTTGATAAAGACTTGAGGGAAAGAAACCAGGGGCACAAGTACGGTTGCTCATGGTCCCTCTTGTACTTTTAACTTGTCAGATGCTACCTAAAGCCTGGGAAAGTTGTGGTCCTCAAGCTATTCCTGGACTGCAGCTCCCATTATCTCTCACTGTTGGGTAGGTTGGTTAGGATTGCAGGGAACTGCAACAACATCTGGAGGGTCCCACCTTTCCCACCCCTGGGCTAAGCTGTCCTTTTCTCAGGCACATGTAAATTGCAACCAGAAAGTGGTGCCTTTTTATGTGGTCATCCTAAATCAGATGTTCCAGCTTCCAAGCCATTGGCCTGTTACAGACTGCCAAAATAAAGCTGCTTCAGGTCTCTTTGGAGGTATGCTGTTTAAATTATGCATGCACCCTAAGAATCTGGAAGCTGCACCAAAGCTGCACTCCAGTGCTTAGGAATGGAGTGTGGCTTTGGCGCAACCTCCGGACTCTTAGAAATAAAGTTGTTTAATAATAATAATAATAATAGCATACCTCCAAAGAGACCTGAAGCAGCTTTATTTTGGCAGTCTGTAACAGGCCTTTGTGTCCAAGAAGATACGGAGGGATTTAGGAATCAGGAAACAGGGTTAAAGGCAAATCTATGAATACTCAGCATGCCCATAGTTATGTCAGGATTAATATGGTATCAAAGTTAAAATTATTATTATTAATAATAATTATTATTAATCCTCCCCTCTGTGCAACACAACCAAAGTGGCTTACAACATGAAAACATACATTCCCATATATCACAATCCCACCCCCACCCCAAAATACGATTCAACAGCTACAGTTTAAAACATAACTTAAAATAAAAGACAAAACAGATAAACAATAGCAACTGCAGAATTAAACGCCAGTAGCCAGGTATCTATTCAAAGAAGGCCTGCTGGAAGAGATCTGTTTTAACAGCTTTTTAAAAGATGTTTAAGGTGGTAATGTGACGAATCTCCTCCAGTAGGCCATTTCATAATCTGAGAGTGGTAGCCGAAAAGATTCTCAGTCTGGGATGTTACAGACATATTAGTTTTTATAGATTGCAGCAAGTTCCTCCCAGAGGAACTGAGTGCGAACAGTATCAAAACAAATCACAGTATCAAAAGAACCCACAAAACTATTACATTTGTAGATACCAGAATATAATATATCAGCACATTACTGCCACAGAAGCTGAGATGCATCGGTCACAGTGAAAGTCCAAGGTTCTTGAAGAGCACAGTTTTGCCTATTATTATTGTGAGTCCTTGATTCACAAATTTGAAACTATCAATAATTTCTTTCTTCCTCATTTGGACCATCTAAAGTATTGGCGAAAAGGTTTCAGATGGCTCTTCTTCATGCTGGAGGTCTGAGAAAAGAACAGCCTGGAAAAACAACAACATAGATACATGATATACAAAACTGGGAATTCTATGTTGAAAGACCTTTTCTTCAAAGAAGAACAAGCAACACCCTAATTGATATATGTATCTCAGCATGGTACAGGGTCTGTACCTCTTTTTTTTTGGGCATCCTGATTAAGCAGATTGTTGAGAAGTCACAATTGACTCAGTTGATCTTTTGTTTCCTAACCATGGACTTAAGTCAGATTTTGATTCCACAGCCCTGATACATACACTACCAAGTAAGTGATAAATGTATCAGGACACAGTAAGCATCCTGCAAAACTTCCAAGGAGAACTGTGCGCACTGGGTGCATAAATCCTGCAAACGGAACAAAAAACCTCACCCAAAAGTGGTTTCAATGACCACTTGGGGTTCATGTGGTTTGGCACCCACTGCTGGACTGGGTATGGATAAAGGTAAAGGTCGTTCCTTGACATGAATGCCTAGTCGTAATCGACTGTAGAAGGTAGTGCTCATCTGTTTCTAAGCCAAAGAGTCAGCATTGTCCGAGGTCTGCTCTGCTGGTCATGTGGCCAACATGACTGCACTGAATGCTGTTACTTTCCCACTGAGAAGTGGTACCTATCTATCTACTTGTATTTGCAGGCTTTCGAACTGCTAGGTTGGCAGAAGCTGGGACTAGTGATGGGAGCTCACCCCATCATGCAGCACCTGGGCCTCGAACTGCCAACCTGCCGATCTTGTAATCAACAGTCAGCGTCTTAACCACTTGAGCCATTGTATGGATAGATCAATTGAAATTAGTGGCAACAAATAGCTATTGTGGTGGCAAATATGGGCTGGAATTTAACAAGGGCAAATGCAAATATTCAGCCTTGTATGGAAAACTTGAGGATGTGACCCTTGCTCAAGGTGAAATAAGCTAGTTAAACAACCCCCTCAATCAGCCAGGGACTCCTGCTTAAATGCATCTCAGCCTGTGAGATTAACCTCTTTCTCACATAAAAATAATCTTCGACTAGATCAAGTTACCATCTCAAGACAACTCTTCCTATAAACAAGCCCCTTTGTTGCACTGGCAATAAAACCTACATGGAGCACACAAGGCGATGAATGCTTAGAATTTACTGCCATTCAGATTGCTGCTGGGTAACAAAACAGACCATAAAAATACAGTATCATAAAGGCAATAGCAATATGGGCACTAGGTGCTGGGTTGGTGAATTAGCAGGGAGATGGGCCTCTTGTACTTTAATTCTTTTATTCATCCTTATCCTTCAGTGTGGTTGGAAATGACTCTCCTATTACCTTTGTTGCATTTCTGTGATTTTCTTTCTTTTTGACAAAGGGATTTCAAGAAGCTGCAGCTGTAGGCATCTTCCCTTCTTTCTCCTCCCTCTGTGCTTCCCCACCCCCACCCCACTTTATTACAATGCGTGTTGTTCTGAAATACTCAATTCAGCTATAAACAATCTACTCTATCAACAACACGCTTTTGCACTTTTTGAAATGGCGCTTTGAGGCAGATAAATGAAAATAAGTATGGCAGCTTGCCAGTAAAAATTTCTGCAAACTGGATCATCACAGGGGCACTGGCTTCACTCAGTCCGCTGTTTTATTTACTGTAGGATCTAAAAATCCATTTCTGCCCATACAATAGCTGTTCGTTTCTCCCTTTGCATGATGTTTGTTCTAATCCTTGCTGACACTTTTAGCTCATAATGGTTCACAAGCTGTTTGGATCCATGCTTTAAGAGCCACATTGTCTAGGTCTCTTTTCTGTTCTGAGCTGTACAATCCATACAACTGGACAATGTGGCTCTGAAATTCATGGTACAACAAAACTGCCACCAAGGACTAAGGTACAGGAATGTATTGCTACCATGACTGAACTATTATCAACATGGGTTCATTTCTCTTTTCCACAGCTTAAGACCTCTTCCATTTTCGAGTCCCACCCCATATGATGTTTTGGTGTCAGCCAAAGTGACAACTTTCCTTCCTTCACAGAAATTGGCCTGTATTCCCTGTAGTTCCTCATCACCAACTCAGAAAATCATAATAGTTCTGCTATTAAACAATGTACAGGACTTGATGATGAGCAATAAATGTGAACAATATGCAATAAATACAGCAGATCACCTTTCCCATTTAGATGCTCAGCTCACCCATCTGGACATCTTACCAACATACACCTGCAGCCAGGATTATGCAGAAAGAAGGTATGGAACTAATTTGGCTATTGTGCCTCTGAAAGGGCTGGATTGTGGGGGATAGGTAGGTGTGAGCACATTTCATTGCTATGAATTTGGCACTACATGCACCTCTTTTCTACACCCTTGCAAAAAAAAATTTGCACCTCAATATCTGCAGATTCAGCATCCACAAATTCAACCATCCTCAGCTTGAAAATATATATTTCAAAAAATCCAAGATTAAAGCTTTATCTTTCCATTTTATATAAGGGACTCAATTTTACTACATCATTGTATATATTGAGATTGAACATCCATGGATTTTTGTATCCATGAGGGGTCCTGGAAGAGCAGATACCCTCTCTAGGCCTTGCCATTAATTCATCACTGTAATTTACTGTAATTTGTATTTTATTGTTGTTTTGTTCTTGTAATCTGCCTTGATTACTTCAGGAAAAGGTGAAATAATAATAATAATAATAATAATAATAATAATAATATATTTCTATACTTAATAATAATAATCATTATTATTTGCTAAAGATCCAGTCTCCTTAGCAATAGCAAATAGCAAGTACATTTCTATACTACTTGTCAGTGCACCTAAACAGTTTACAATGTGTAAGCTAATTGCCCCCAACAAGCTGGGTATTCATTTGTGATCTACGGAAGAATGCAAGGCTGAGTGGATCCTGGGGTCCCTGCCTGGATCAAACTCACAGCCTTATGGCTGTAAATGCCTGCAGTACAGGCATTTAACTTTGTGCCCATGAGAGCTCCCTAAGCCCTTGTCCTTAGGATAAGATAGTAAATGATGGCACCAACACTGAACTGAATTTATAAAAATTAAATACAATGGGCCTTGGCATCCACTGCAGTTTGGTTCCATGAACCTCCCAGGGATAACTAATTTGTGGTGTTCAAGTCCCATTAAATACAATAGCATAGTGACATGGTATCCTTTATATAAAATAGAGAAATCAAGGATTGCTTTTTGGGATTTAGATCTTTTTTAAAATATTTCAAGCCGTGGATAGTTGAATCCAAGGATAAAGAATCTGTGGATATGGAGGGCCAACTGTAATGCTTTCTGGTGGACAGTATTGAATGGTGCACTCAACTCATATGACTGTATAGAATCAGTGATACCACATGAGATTCTTTGGCCATCACACTTACCTTGTTCTCCTATGATATGGACAGACTTCTCCATGCATCCCATCCTGCATTGTTTGATATGACTCTCCTCCTAAGATGTTTTTCCGGGCTTCCCATCTGGCTGTGGAATGTGGATACGCAGAGGAGGGACATCCAATTTTATTCCTGGGACATCCATAAGTTAACTTATCCTGACATCCAAGCCATTGCGATCTCAATTACATATTGCTCCTTTTTAGTATGATGATAACTATAAGAACGAACATTCTGGAGAAAGTGTTCAAATAAAGCTAAGCCATGGCCAGGCTTTTCAATAAAGCAGCATGTGTATTAGTGAAAAATGCTTTCCTTTCACCATCACATCCCTCTGCATTTCTTGGCTAAAGCAGGACAACAGCTTAGTTTGATATTATGATGACATATAATTTTCTGCTCCCAATGGAAAATGGCCTTTTACTGTTTTGGGAGGCATGTCATCACAGTTTAAAATATTTGTCATATATGTAAGAGGAGGAAGGAAGGAAGGAAGGAAGGAAGGAAGGGAATATGATGGTTGCAGAAGCTATTCCATATGTAAACCATTGTACAGGCAATGCATGGCCATTATTCAGCCATGCATTATGTGGGTCTTTCTGCTTTTGAATGGGGGAACATAGTGCACATGTAGCATTTTTGTACTCATAATGGACCAACAAGGGCTTCACTGTACAAGTGTGCAGGTAAGCCTAAAACATGTGCAGAAGTGACTATGTGGATTTATTATCTTCTAGTAATATATCCACAGACTGCATGAAAAATCACAGGCAAAAAAAACAATACTAGAAGTCAGTTGGGCTTTCCTAGCAGCATGGCAAATGATTGCAAAGCCAAAGAAGAAGAGGGGAATGACAACAGATGTTTGCCTCATGATGTGGTAAATATGTTTGTGCCTAAAACACTGGAGGAACTATTTGCAAGCACTTTACCCATGTGAAAATGTGACCCCTGTAATCCTGTCAAGGTCAGAAAGACTGAAGCTGATGTGCTGACTAAGTGCTGATTAGGCAGCGAGAAAGTACCCAGGGCAATATTAGCATGAAGAACTAGTTGTGATGGGTGCAGGCTATGACAGTAGACTGGGAGCAATCTTTTTCACATTCTTTCTGATTTGTCTACTCAGAAATGAAGAATTTTATCTTTGTGGAAGCAGGAAAATTTCATTCTTCCAGAGGAAGACACAGTGTCTTGGAAAACAGAATCCATATGGTTTTACTGGAAAACGTAAAGTGTGAGACTATTCATCTTTTAAGGATGTAAACCTATATACACATCCATCAGAGAGTAGCAATGGAAAGAACATTCCAAAGTGGTTTTTAAAAATGATTTTCTTGAGTGTCAGGAAACCCCGACAAAGAGAATCTATGAGAATGTTCACATTTTAGAATATATTTTGGCAAAATTCACTTGTGGGCTGCTTTGTTATTTCTGCACAAAAAAGCATTTTACATACAGGAAAAAAAATAGTCATGCAGAGAAAATAATGTTTCTGCACAAAAGTAAATTACCAAGGAGTGTAGCTGTTCTAGGAGCATACCATTCAAAATGTAGTGGGAGGAGTGTTATGGTTGAATGATTCTCCAGCGTTGCAAACTCCTATCAAGAAGGATTCTAGGACCCTCTAATGCAGGGGTAGGCAACCTTTTTGACCCAGGGGCCGGGTTGCTGTCCTCCAGACAACTCGGGGGGGCTGAAGCAAAAAAAAATTAAAATATTTTTTTAAAATAAATAATAAACCTGGACAAATGTAGGGATTTTTTTTAAATGGAGGACACTTTTTTATAAAAAAAATGTAGGACAAGCAAAAAAATCTGCTGATTTTTTAAAAAATGTTAATATAATGCATGTTTCTGAGGCTTCTATAGACAATTGCCCCCCTTGCTCCTCCTTGCCCACGCTTGCCCCCGCTTGCTCCTCCTTGCCTGCCGCTTGCCCCCGCTTGCTCCTCCTTGCCCCCCTTGCCCACCACTTGCCCCTCCTTGCCCCCCTTGCCCACCGCTTGCCCCTGCTTGCTCCTCCTTTCCCCCCCTGCCCGCCGCATGCCCCCACTTGCTCCTCCTTGCCCACTGCTTGCCACGCACGCAAAGGCCCCGTGCTCTTGCATGGGAGGCCAAAGAAAGCAGTGGTGGTCAAATATGATATACATGAGGAAAGATTTGTAAACTGCAAATTCTGATTCTGGAAATCAAATAATAGGCTATGCAAATTCTGAGAAAACTTCTTGCCCTGCGTTTTCTCCCTTGAAGCAACTTGTTCTTGAGGTACTATTTTTCATCAAGTAGACCTAATTGAATCATAGAATCGTAGAGTTGGAAGAGAACCTCAGGGCCATCCAGTCAAACCCCATTCTGCCATGCAGGAACTCTCAATCAAAGCATCCCCGACAGATGGCCATCCAGCCCTGTTTAAAGACCTCCAAGGAAGGAGACTCCACCACTCTCTGAGGAGTGTGTTCCACTGTCCAACAGCTCAACAGTTCCTCCTAATGTTGAGGTGGAATCTCTTTTCCTGTAGCTTGTATCATTATTCCGGGTCCTGTTCTCTGGAGCAGGACCACCTCCAGATGATAATAAAATACAAAATGGCTCCTGTGAGTCTATTGTCTGGCAAACTCTGCCTAGGGCAATGTAACACAAGTGCTGATGATGTATAGGGTTGCCAGAGTGAAAACAAGAGAGAGCAACCGTATCTTTAATGGTAGTATATAAAAGGGAATTGCTGCAGTGTTACTTATTATCTGTCTGCATGACAAAGAAAATTTGCTGAAGTTCCTCCCTCTATAAACCATTAAATATAGGCACCTTATTCATCTTTTAATCTGGTAATTCTAATCCTGAGTCCTTCTGTTACCATTAATGTTATATTTTAGTGAGTCCATCATGAACAAAGACAACTGATATAAGATATAACTGATCGCACAGAGTTTCTTTGCGGTATTTTCATTCCCTTGCTCACTTTGACCACTCTTTTCCCTGGACATATCAACTTTCTAAAACTTCAATTCACATTTTAAGTTACTACAGTGTTAGAAATTTGGGGACTGAAGGAAAATTTCATTGGGGAGAACAGAATTCTTATTAGGTGGGCAATGTCCTCTTTTTGTGACCCCACTGATAGATACAGCCCTGAAATATCTGTAGTATAGACAAGATCTGAAGTTTATGGTGAGGAGATTTCATCCTTTAAAAAGAATGCAGCTTGGCACAGTGCAGCCCTGCAACCAAATTAAGAATGAATGAGGATAGTAATTTTTAATTGTTTTGTGAGCATGGAAAGGAGGGGGAAACATTTATTCACCAGATTCAGTATTAGTGCAGGGCAGTAGTACTGCATGGCACGATGTGAAGTTTTTTTTTCCCATGGTTTTTGTGAGGGAGCTCGCCAGATGTGCTCAAATATTTACAAGTGCACCATATTCACTGTTTTTCAAATGCTGACCCCCTCTGATCTGCAAAGGTCTGCTTCACTTTCAGCCTGGAGCATGGCAGCAAGTAGGGCACCACTGGCAATATTTAAAAAAAAACAAGAAAGAAGGCAGGTTGGCACTCTTCAATTATCTGTATTTGGCTCAGGTAAGGACAGCACAGCCCAATCGAGGTTTGTTTTTTTAAATTGCTCTGCCCTGTCCATAATTACTAACTGCTTTCTAACAGTGGGAAGCAGGAGCACAATTGTTTGCCAATGCCATTCAGTGTGATCCGTTTACTCAGAAGTAAATCCCACTGATTCAGTGGGGCTATTCCCAATGATATTGTGACATGTATGAAATCAATGAGACTGAATTTGTGTAACTTGGTTTCCTCAGAGTTCCCAATATGTTATGAACCTGTGAGTGCTGATCATGAAGGCTGGCCATGTGTCCTCTGGACTTTGCAGAGGAGCAGCCTTCTGTCTGAAAAGTAGGGGAAGGACATGTCAAGCATGTGGAAAGCACATGTCCTCCAGTTGAAGGGCCATTCAATCCAAGTATAGTTAAAGCTACTGTTAGAAGAAGACAGAACAAGATCTTTTTATGGGTACCATAAACAGCCAGCAAGGTGTAGTGGTTTGGGCATTGGACTACAACACCGAAGACCAGTGTTTAAAATCCCTGCTCAGCCATGGAAATCCACGGGTGACTTTGAGCAAGTCACACTTTCTGTACCTTGGAAGAAGGCAAACCCTCTGGTAAAATCTTGCCAAGAAATTCCTGTGATAGGTTTGCCTTGGGACCTCTTAAGTTGAAAATGTCTTGAAGGCACACAGTAACATGAATAGTTAGCACTTGGATGGTAAACTAAGAAGGCACACAAGTCATCTGGTCTCAGTAGGGATGCAATTGTTCATAAATTTTATTCTCCACAGGAAAGATTGAATATTGTATCATTTTTCTCCTTGCTGCAATATAGTAATCAAAAACAGCAGTTTTCAAAGACTATTTTCTACAAATAATGAATATTATGGGATGGGTTTGCACAGAGAACAGCATTCTCTGCACTGAAAACAACTTTTTCTCTGCAGAAAATAGAAAGCAAGCATAGTGTAGAGGAAACTTATTTTCTGTGCCCAAAAGTCTGACAGTTGTTTTGGTGTGAACTGAGATGTGCAAAGATTCTCACCCATCTGGGGTTCTCCTTGTCAGAGTTTCCTGATCCTTGATAAACCTATTGTGCAACCTTTAGAAAATATATTTAATATTCTTCTATCCCTACTGCTGAGGTATATCGTATAGGATTCAGATGATGTACTACACTAGTAGTTGTACTTTTCCCAAGGTTGCATGGTGATAAGATAAAACAGACAAAAATTTTCAGCCTCAAACAGCCTATTTCTCTTGTTTTTTTGCTTGCTTCATGACTCCCACTCCCCCTTCAGCTGATAACAACCTATTTATACCAACATAGGACACCAGAAAAATCAGGGCATTGTATTTCAGTTTAAAGGGCAAGGAAACATTTGGCTTTCCAGACTTTTTGGCATCATTGCCCATGTTTTGTTACTATAGGTCATGTGGCTGCAACTTCTGAAATTTGAAGTCCAAAATATCTAGAGGACCAAAGTTTCCCTATTTCTGATTTAAATTGTAGTAATTATCTTCAGATTTTCATCATATATCCAAATTACATGGTGCAAAATTTAATCCGAATTTTTACCCTCTTTTGCTGCCTTTCTTGGAGATGCATTAGCAAGATGGGCCTCTGTTGTGACCAGCATGATTCTCTTTCTGGCCTTACTTCTGTTCACTCTCAGGGGATGTGAGAGGTATCTGGACCGATCCTAAAGGCTCTGGAGAAAAAAGTATTCCTGCCTGTATGAAATGTAAGTTGTTTTTTCCCACCAAAAAAATGTTCTCTTGGACACTGAAATGAAGTTTCATTCTGAGTCACAACAAAAAGTCCAAGTGAAATTCACAACCCTTCTGAAAGTTTTAAGTGAGAAATGTCAACCATGAATCTGTTGGCATTGGGGTTTAAAAGGAAGCAGAAACTCCCACGTACAAAGTTACTCCTCTTGGGTTTGGGACTCTAGATTGGTATGAGTATTCTTTGTTTGGGGTGTTGATATGCCGTTTCAAGTCAAAATGTAATGACAGTTTCAGTTTAAATTAAACGGTGTGATTTTATTTCTGAAATGTTGATTTGAAAGGAGTGTTTTTGGTCTCAGTAGAATGTCAGAGATTTCTTGGGGTATGAACAGCTTCAATTAAACTGTATTTTAAGAAAACCAACTTGTGAGATGGGGAGGGAGGGAAATTGCCCCAGTTAACCCAGCTTGCCAATGTGCACCTGTTCAGGTCTTCATGACAGATAAGATGCTCTGTGAAAAGCAAACATAAGTAAAAACTGATAGTGTTATCCTAAGGGCCTGTTCACAGATTATAATGCCCTACATGGAGATTCATCTCTCTTACATACAAAATGCAATCATCATACTGCGACAGATGTGAGATATTTTTTTTCTCCAACAAGCAGCTGGTCTAGGTGTCTGCTATATCTAGATGCTACATCAATGGCTCCTTGTGATAATAGGCTCTCCCATTATTTGGGCGACAAGCTGTCTCCTCTCCAGGTAAAGAAAAAGTCTTCTCCCCAAGTAAACAAAAGATAAATGAGATTTTGGGTTTTAAGTCACATTTATTGGGGATCAGTGTCACAGAGATGATGAGAGACATTGCCCAATGAATATGGCCAGTTGGACAGAAGCACAAGTGCTGAGATGTTTCCCTGGGGACAAGTATAAAACCTCTTGGAACCACAAGGGAGGCTTGAAAAAAGAGAAACAAAGAGGGACAATGGATGGGGGGGATCCATGTCTCGCCAAGGGAAAGCTGTTTGAGACTGGCCAAAGGCATCCAGACTCCTAGGCCCCATTCCCACTGGGCATATAAAGCGACGTATATCTCTGCGAGTCTGGATTGGATCAAGTTTCCGAGTCGTATTCAAAGTCCATCATTCCCATTACAAAAGGGAGCAAATGGACTCAGTTTTCTTGCCCATGTTTGCTTCCCACTGTTATTTCTCCGTTGTATTTTGATGTGGGATTTTTTGCTCCCCATTTCCATTGCCTTTCTGGAACCGTTTTTTTTTAAAGCTGTCAATCAAGTGCTTAGGTGATTAAACGTCACAATGCCATCTAATCCTCCCTTCTTCTTCTTATCCCCCCCTTCTTCTTCAAACCACCCCAATATGCAGCAGCCAGCCACCCCTTTTCTGTCTCAAAAAGGGAAACAAGGGTGGATGCAGGAGCCACATTCAGGGTTATGGGATTTTTTTCTCTCTCTCTCTTTTTCCTTTCCACTCACAAAAAGTTTTTGCCAGCTTCCCTTTCTCCATAACCCTTCTCCTCTTTCCTTTCTTTTCCCCTCCCTCTCCTAAAAACAGTTTAACTTTCTCCTTTTAAAAAAAAGTTTTATACACCACCAGGGAAAGGCTATGCGAATGGGGGAAAATGGCGCTGGCAATGCCATGAAAGAACAAAGCTGGTGACACCGCCAGGACAGCCTCTTGAACAGTGCTCCTCCCCTGATTCGGACACCCTGTCGTTCCCATTAGTTTGCCACGGATCCGACATGGCAGCTGCAAAAAAACCTCTGGAAAAGTGGTGTCAGGATAACCCGGGTTATCCACCGCTGATTTGGGTTTTAGCTATAGAACTCGATCAAAGTTGGATCGAATGTGGATTCAAATGGGAATGATGTTCCTATAATCCAATTCTTGATTCAATTTATAGCTCAGTGGGAATGGGGCCCTAGTATCCCCCATGAACATGCAGGATTCTGAAATCCATCTGTATTGTGAGTAGAATAGGAAAATGTTGTAACTAGACACATTAGGGAAAGTATATTCCTTTGTAAACCTTGGCTGACTATGATCTAGGATATTGTAACTTTGGAACTAAGTAATTGCCTGAAGAGTAGTGCCCTCATGATAAGATATTTTGCTATGCAGAGTTCTTCCTCAGAATAAAGCTTCCTTTAAAGACCTACTTTTATTCATACTCTTTCATGCACCTTGCTCAGTCTCATCTCCCAAAGGGGTGACAGGAGGAAAGTGTCTGCAGAGTCAAAGGTGAATAGTCCAAGTTGAAATGCTCGGTAACTTCCCACTGAGTTACTGGTGGGGGGGGGGGTAAAATCAGTGAATGGTGACAGCTCAGATCTCTGCAGCTATCATCCTACTCAGCAAAAGCAGGAGGGGTGACCCTAGAATAGCCACGCTCCTAAATGTGAGTACCCAGAGGTTCAGTGACATCTTGTGGACTAGATTTGAAAGCAACATCTTATGGCTGAGGTTGGCAACATGAAGCCAATGTATATCCCATAAAATCATTCCTACAGCCAGGTTTTTTAAATTAAAAATCAAGCTCATTTAAAACAAAGCATGCACATGTACACATGCACGCACATCCACCTTGTTTTTACCAAAAAATAAAGGCTTTTAGGAAACTAAAAGTAGACATAGAGCCACATCTAGTTTGTTAGAGGTTGACCTGTGATAGGTCCTTGAAATGGAGGTGGACTCTAGGACCATTGAACCTGTTTGCCTCTGTCCTGAAAGCTTCTCAGTGCTCTCTCCCCACCACAAGGGAGCTAGTACAGTGTACTATATAGCTGAGAAGTTCATATTCTCAATCTCAGTACCTACCATCTTAACACCTACCATACAAGGATAATAATGGCTCATCTCAGAAGGTTATTGTATGCATAGATATTATAATCCATTGTAAGAGCCAGTAGTGGTTTCAGCATTGGACTATGACTCTGGAGATCAAGGTTCAATTCCTTGTTTCAGCATAAAAAAACCTGGTAGCGCAGTGGTTAAATACCTGTTCTGCAGCCACTCACTAACAAATCATAAGGTTGCGAGTTCAATACCAGCAAAAGGGCTCAAGCTTGGCTCAGGCTTGCATCCTTCCATGGTCGCTAAAATGAGTATCCAGATTGTTGGGGACAATTAGCTTACACTTTGTAAACAGCTTAGGGAGTGCTTAAGTGCACTAATAAGCAGTATAGAAGTGTACTTGCTATTGCTATTGCTAAAAACCCACTGGGTGACCTTGGGCAAGTCACACTCTCTCAGCTTCAGAGGATGGCAATGACAAACCCATTCTGGAGAAACTTGCTCAAAAATAAATGAACAAAAATAAAACCTATGATAGGTTTACCTTAGGGTTGCCAAAAATGACTTTGAGGCATTCAGCAACAACAAATATCCATCATTATGGCCAGTAAATGTTTGTGAGGGATGGATCAATACTCCAAATGGAAACATCTGTCCTCCAGCATGAACAATATAGCCCTTTATTAAATTGAGTGTACTCTCTTCATATTGGGTTGTCTCTTCAAGATTACTCCAGACCTTAAGACTTCCAGGCCAAAACCTGAGACGGGCACTGGTAATGTCATTAAGCATTGTGCATGATGTACCAACTACAGTTGTTTCCATCCTGTCAATCAAATAGAGACAGAGAAACAGAGAGAGAGAACATATTTTGATAATTGAGACAGAAATCTTAATCAAGAGGACTATTCTCAGAGCAAGGTGAAATGAAAAGATTATTCTTTTTTGCCTAGTTAGGCAGACAGCATAAAAGCATTAAATCTAGCTGACTTGCCACTAGACAAAAGGTGGATGCAGAGTAGAATAGAGAGTGAGCCCTGGCAGCACAAACACTAAGGCAGGTTACAGACCGCCATAAAGTATGCACTCCACACGTACTAGGGTTAGGAAGGGCCGTATTAGGGTTAGAAAGGGTCTTACCTTCCTCACGGCCCTTCTTCCTAGTACGCGCGGAGCGCGTCCTTAATGGCAGCACCCATCCACATGGGCGTTGCCATTTTGACGTCTTGGACGCATAGCGTCCAGACGTGTCGTGGCGGAAGTGACGCCACGGGGGCGCACTTCACCCCTCGTGGCACCACTTCCGCGTTTTGAAAAGGAGCGCCATTTCGGTGCTCCTTTTTCGCTGTGCCGGGAAGGCTCGCGGTCTGGCCGCTGGGGCTTCCCTCCACAGCGAATGGCGGCGGCGGGAAAATGGCCGCTTGAATGCGGTCTGTAACCCGCCCAAGAAACCATACAGACAGGTCAAATAAAGCTGCTTCGGGTCACTTTGGAGATATGCTGTTTAAATTATACATGTGTTCTAAGAGTCCGGAAGCCGTGCCAAAGCCAAGATCCAATCCTAAGAACTGGAGTGCAGCTTTGGCACAGCTTCCGGTCTCTTGGGACGCATACATTATTTAAACAGCATACCTCCAAAGTGACCCGAAGCAGCTTTATATTTGGCCTGACTGTATGGGGCCCAACTGAGCAAAAACAGAAAGTATGCATGGAAAGTCTTTATAAACTGAAGCAACAAATCATTTAAGCTTTGCAAATTGTAACAATGTGCTGCTCTCCTAGCTGAGCTGGAGCTTTGCACATATTCCTTTCCTCTAGTGCTAAGCCTGTGGCAACACTGAATCTCACTAGCTGCCAGAACTTTATATGTGGAGACCCCAATCCACAAGATCTCTCTCTGATGCCATCAGAATGGGTCTTTAAATTCCAGACAGCTATCCATCCATTAACTGAAGTGTCTTTATTAACAATTGTTTTCATTACTTTGGGTAGTGTTTTAATATACTTGGTAGCATGTTTGTCATTATCTGTAAATTACTTCAGGCACTTCTTGTTTAACACAGATAAAAGAACTTTATTTATATTCAGGACATATTACTATATTTTTCTTACTGGATGGTTCTCAAACTTATGTTACAGTGTACAAATCATTCTGTTGCTACAAATTTATTACTTTCCCTCTCTGTATAGGTACTTTCCTTCACTGACTTAGTTCACACCGAACCTACACCCAGCTTTCCTAGCTGTTCACTTCACAGGTTACTTGTCACAGTCTTAATAGACACAGCTCAGCGATCTCACAGCTCAGCTCTTTTTATATCCACTCCTCAGGTGGTTTCTAATATTTTTCCCAGCCTTCCTGGCTGTAAATCCCACAGGATACTAACACACTCTCTAATACTGGACTTCTTCTGTCCCTTCTTAAGTTCTTTTGTGGTTTGGGAATCCATCCAGACTGAACCCCTTAATCCTAACTGCACATCCTGACAGTTCTAAAGCAACCCGCTGCCTCAGCAAACTCTGACACAATCTCCGCCAGATCACTCGCTCCTCCTCCTTTTATACTCGCTCATGAGAGCAGTCCAGCCTGATTCCTTTTAGCTGCCCTGAAGGTTCTGTTCTGCGTGTGTTTCTCCACAGAGCCCAACAAAACTGGAAAAGTTTTACCTTTGTCTCCCTCCTGGAGATAAAAACCAGAGACTCAGGGCCAGACCTGAGATCTGGCAAAACTACTCTTCAAGATGGATCTGACTGGAAATGAAGCCAGATCATTTTTCTCTAGAAAAGAGAGAGGGAGGAGGCAGGAAGGGAAGATTATATTGAAGAAAAAAGTGTGATAAGAAGGGCAGTACTGCTGCAAGAGAGCAGTCTCACAAGCCCTCTCCCATGTTAACAGGGCGGTGTCCTTCATTTATTTGGGTTTCTCAAGCATTTATGTCAAACTGAAAAGAATTCCATCAGCGGTAGTTGTTGGTTCTTTGAGAGACGTGAAAACCAAGCTATGGAAGTTCAGAATTTCCAGTTTCCCTCAAAGACTTCTTTTTGGAGAAAGCTCATGCATCACAAAAGGAGCATCTTAGATTTAGGCCTGAATCTGATTCCTCTCCCCTTCTAGAGCAGACCCGAGGTCCTTTCACGCTACACAGTTATAGCATTGTGATTCCACTTTAGCTGCTATGGGTGCATCCTGTGGAAGGCAGGTGTTTGTAGCTTGATGAGGCACTGGATTTCTCAAGCTGAGATTTCTAAGAAATCATTCATGTCCCAACTGCAAGCCCCAAGATTCTAGGGGATGCACCCATGGCAGTTAAAGCAGAATCATAGTGCTATAACTGTGAAGTGAGAAAGGGTCCCAAGTGATTCAATTGCTGAATGGTAAATCAGTACATATGTAAACCCCCTTCAGTCAATGAATCTCTTCTAGCTAAGGTTAAAAACCAGACTGAGGTTTTAGAGACACAAGAGGAGGAGTGAGTTACCACAGCACTTCAGATGTTGTTAGACTGCAGTTCCCAGCATCCTTCACCACTTGATATGCTAGCAAGGGCTGATGGAAATGGTAATCACACAGCTTCTGGACAGCCATGTTTACCAGCTCTGCCATCCCACAAGATACAATGCACATTATAAACATATGTATTTTGGCTGGATGGACCTTTGAAAATGGGAACTGAGGCTCAGCATCAAGGCTGGGAGGCATATTTTGTCTTCATCACAAGAGTCTCTTCAAGTACAGCTTTATGTTTCTGGACCATCTAGTAAGATCTTTCAGGCCAATGCTGTCTCTGTAACTCCCAAATGGCAAGGATGTGTTCATATGCTAAAAGGAGACCACTAGCTTGTAGCTGAATCATGCACAGCTTATTCATACTACCTGGCAGGCTCAATGTGGGAAGCATAGCAGAAAGGTAGGACTATAGCACTGACCATTTTATGCACTGAGGGCCTTTACAGACCGGCCTGAAATGCTGGTCCGGGGGCAGAGTCGGGGTGCAGCGTCCTGACAACGCATGCCTGACTCTGCCCCCCAAGATGCCCTGATGCCGTGTGCCACTCCAGATGGTGAGCGGTGTCATGGTGCACCTCCGATGCTGTGTCCAGATGACACAGCACCAAAAGGGTGCCATATAGCCCTGCTGCCACAGCTATGGCACCCTTTTGAGGGTACAAAAAGGAGCCACTTTTGTGGCTCCTTTTTGTGCCCTCAAAAGGCCGGATCAGGGCCATGGAGTAAAGTTGCCATGGCCCTGATCCAGCATGAAAAAGGTGGCTGCAGGCTGCCCCTCCAGGGTGGCCTGTAAAGCCCCTGAGTTACAAACAATTTCAGCTTGTTTGCCTGCAGTATGCGGTTCAATTTGTGATCTGAGAATTAATAATTAGATTTCTTCATCTTCATTTTTTTCATTTTTCCTACCACACTCCATATTTCTACTTTCATTTTTTTTTTACTGCCAGACACCATATTCAGGGCTGGCTCTACCATTAAATCAACTGAGGTGATGGCCTCAGGCAACAGATACTGTGTTTCATGAAAGGATAACAACTTGTTAATTACAGTATTTAATGCTATTGCTATATTTTTACCACTAGGGATATGCCTCCTGTACCAAAACAGCTCTACTGGTCTTGGATCTCATATACCATGAACTGAAGGGAGGGGGGGATGGGAAAAGTCCCCTTTACAGCTCTCCTCTGGCAGCAAACTATCTTGAACTACACCTGTTCCTGTGTAGCTCTACAATTACTAGCAGGAGTGTGCAGAGGGAGACATCTGGGAGCAGCATTCAGTACAAGAGTTCAGAAGTTACAGAGATTTTTTGATGGTGGTTCCTTTGTCAGTGACCTTCAACAACAAGGGGTGTAAAAACAACTCAGGATGGCCTAGAGCCTGCATTTTGCCCAATGCATCTTACACACCTATTTATCCCAGTACACACCTATTTATACCACCCTTTATGTCCTGTTGCAGCCCCAAGGATCCCATGGAAGGATTATTGGAGGGGGGGAAAACCCTCCAAAAAAGATGGAGGAGTTTTGGGAACCCAAGTCGATAATTATTATGAAAGTCACAAGGCCCAAATTTGTCATTCTTATCCAAAGTAGGCTCAGGGCAATCTGTTATTTTCCTCCACTCTGTCTCCTAGGTGAATCAAATATTCCTTTTCTGCACCCCCAGTTCCCATTTTGTGTTTGCATTGCAACCGTCTGCCTCTTTTGACACATTTGCAGAATACCTGTCATACAGCTTGTCTCTTCACCTCTTGCATATTTCAACATTCACACCTCGAGAAATTATAATGGTATCAGTAAACAAATCTGTTCTGTCTGTAAAAAAAAACCAGCAAAATGTAAGAATTCTGGGTCGTTGTTTTGATCGTACCATGTTCAGCAAATTGAAACAGGACTTGAGCACTTGTTAGTCTTTCATTGACACCCTGAAAATCCCACTGAAAGCACAAGGAATAGTCAACACCTCCTTCATACTGAGAGTGTGCATCAGCAAAGTGGAACCAACAGTAACAGCCAGCTATTTTACCAGTGTTGGGGTTAAACAACTGGTACTCTTGAGGGCATGATGCTATTTTACTTGTGATATTAATTCATTAAAGACCTGATACAAGAAGAAAAGAGAGAGCTGACATTTACCCTAGTACAAAACATGCAAGGCCCTGCTGTTTTATCTTTCATGCAACACCATTATCTCTTCAGAAAGCCAACACGTCCTGAGAGTTTGCTCAGCAAAAAGGGGATCCTGTACATCAAGAGTTCACAACCTGGGGTTGCCCAGGAGGTGTGAGGTTGTTTATTTAATCAAAAAGAGAGGATTTTAAATTTACATTGTTCAGTTTAGATTGTCATTTTATGCTCTGAGTTACAAGCTTTAAAAAAAAAATCGGCTTGTTTGCCTGCAGTATGTGGTTCAAATTGTGGTTTGAAAATTAGAAATTAGACTTCTTCATCTTCAAATGTGATAACAGTTTTACAGGGAGCACAAACTTTAACCAAATATTTCCTAAGGGTGTGGAGCATAGAAAAGGTTGGGAACCATTGCTCTGCATGGAGCAAACTGATACAAAAACATGGAGGCTTCTTGAAAAATCAATTGTCCCCTGCCTACAAGAGGCCTGTAGCCTCACAGGAATGGAGACAGATTGGATTGCAAGAGAAGAGTCTTGTTGATATGCAAATGGACTTTAAATTTCCTGGTCTTTGTTAAACTCTCAGTTCCCACATGTAAGAACAAGGAGGAGCCAGCCTGCAAAATTTACTTTCCTCATATCATCTTAGCTAAGGACAGAAACAACAAAATGCAGGCATCTTACTAACATCTCCCATTTTTTTTCTCTTGTTTGGTTTGTAATGTCTTGCCTGATGAAGAAGCCAGTGGAGCTTTGAAAGCTTGCAATAAGTATATTGTGCATTTTAGTTGGCCAATAAAAGTATCACTGTTTGGTCACCAGAAGGAATCTGGCCAAGGGTGATTAAGTGAATTAGAGAAGTAGGTGGAAGACAGACTGGAGGCCATCCCACTGTAGGGCTCACCAGATGCTATTAGAGATGCTTGAAGAATTTTATCTTTGTAAATGCTGATAGGAACTGACCCAGTCTTTCCTCTGAACTGATGTCATGGTGTATCTTCCATCTGTATATGGTGTATGTCCATATGGGTGTATATGCACAGAAAGCCAGTGTGATATAGTGGTTTGAGTGTTGTTGTTATTGGTGTTGTTGTTATAGTTATGTTTATTTATATCCTGCCTTCCTCCCAGTACAGGTGTTGGACCAGGATTTGAATTATTGTCCATGGAAACCCACTGGGTAACATTGGGAAATCATTTTCTCAGCTTCTGAGAAAGGCAAAGGCAACCCCACTCTGAATAAATCTTACCAAGAAAATCCCATGATGCCCCTTTAGGGTGACCTTAAGTCAGAAATGACTAGAAATAATGCAGTTGACACTACTTTAACTGCCATAACCCAATGCTATGGAATTCTGGGACCTGGGGTTTAAAGATATATTTAACATCTGTCAGAGACCTCTGTTGCCCCATCAAACTACAAATGCCAGAATTCCATAGCACTGAACCATGGAAGTTAAAGCAGTGTCAAACCACACTACTTCTGCAATGCAGATGCAGCCTACAATGACAACAAAAACATCAATATATGAATAAGGCCAGGTGAGAATCATGCAGCTGACTAGATATTGCTGGACTGCAACTCCCAGCAGTCCTAGGCTGAATAGCCAATGAGGAGGAATTCTGATAGTTGTTCAGTAGCATCTAAAGGGTTTGATCATTCCTACCCCTCCAATAGGAAATTGATGACCTTCAGAAATCTGCTGCCCCATAATTCTATGAAAACCTTCTTTTTTGGTCCCAGTAATCTCTGGCTCTGAAAATCATTGCCCTCTGTAACATGGTTCATAGACCTGAAAACAGCCTATCATGAAAATAGCCAGCAGGTATGGGGCACTACAGCAAGATCAGGGCAAAGGGCGTCCTCTCTCCAAAGCATCCATTCCACAAAAGTCTCCAGATGTACATAATCCCTCTGATCCTTATGAAACTGTTTTCCTAAAGCTACTGTTTACACACATTTAATCAGCTGCGTCACTGGGGCACAGCAAAAACCAGCAACAAGAGCTCCTGTGGAGGTTTAGCACCAGATTGCGATTTACAATCAAAGCAAGAAGAGTCACTGAAGTGCACCGCTCCCACCCCAATTACTAATTAATCAGACCCAAAGAAGGATCCATAAAAGGCACAGGATTCAGTCATCAGCCCCATAAATTCAAAAACACTTCTCTTTCCTTTTTTTTCCTAAAGGAGGAAAGGTGACCTAGAAATATATTGTTACTGTATTTTGCCAGCTATGATCTCTCCCCTCCCTCCCATTCCCCCTCCAGCTTGCCAATGACAATCATTTTTCTTGCAGTGTTGAAAGAAACATGTTTGTATATGAATGAAAACTGAGGCACTGTAGACATTGGTTAGAACCTTTAAGAGGCTTTCATCAGGAGAGTACAAAGTATTTAATTTGTTTTACTGTTTTCAGTGACCACGAGTCAAACGTTTTCTGTCTTTAGCATGAGAGGTAGAGGTGGGCTAATCTCTCAATTTCTCAAGGCATTTTTCTGGCCAATTTATGAAGAAATGTACAAATTTTGGTCAGCATAGGCGCTTTACAGAGCGCCCAAAAAGGGTGCTCTGCCTGCACCCGTGTTTGCTGAGCGAAGGAACCGCAGCAGACAAACCGCGCGGTTCCCCGGCACAGCAAAAAGAACCCGCAAAAAGCGAGTTCTTTTTGCAGCGCAGAAATGATGCCGCAAGGTGCCAATGGCACACTTGAGGCGTCATTTCTGCACCACGGCGTGCGGATGCTAAGCGTCCGCAACATCAAAATGGCGGCACCCATGTGTATAGGGCACTGCCATTTTGTACATGCTCGGCATGTACTAGGGTTAGGGGCGTCCAGAAAGGACGGCCCTTCCTAACCCTAGTACGTACTGAGTACGTACTTTTTGGCAGTGTGTAACTCGCCATAGATATGCTGAACTTATTCTTGAAATGAAGGAAACAAAGAGCCATATCACTTTACAAAGTAAGTTGAGACAGAGAAGCAGAGAAGAGGCTTTCTGTTTACCTCTCTGCATGCTCTGGAAGCACTTCCATTATTTTCCCAAAGGAGATGGTCATAAAAGTGTGTCTTTTATCATGCTGGTATAATCCATTTGGCAAAGGCACACTTTTATGACCATCTTCCTCTGAAAGGAAAACCGAAGTGCTTCTAGATCATGTGCAGAAAGTTGCTTCTGTGCCACTCTGTCTCAGCTGCCTTTTGTAATGCAATAAGGCTCCAAGTAAAATAATCAATTAATTTCACTGGCCAAATTTAATTAGTAAAGCATGGAGAGAGAAAAGAGGTGGCAACCATAATCCAACAGTACAAACACACTCCTCCCTCTGTTTTCACATGGGATCCATTCCAGCCCACCTTGCAAAAATGGAAAATTGCACATATTGCCCTATTGGCGTGAATAGAAGTGCGTGCCCCATTTTAACCCCCTCCGTTAGCCTCCCATGGATAGTCAAGAGACACAGATCCCAAGTCTGCAAGAATGGAGAGAGGACTGTATTATAAAGGATGTCTCCTGTTTGAGGGCTGTAAAACTTTCCTTTTATATAAACCGAATGGGGAAAAAAAATCCCACATTTTGGAGTATGGCCCCTTCATAAAAATAGAAATGTTATTGATATTATTTATGAATGTGGATAATATATTCATATCCAGCAAAAATAAATGACTAGGGGTGCATCTACACTTCAGTGTGGTAGCTCCAGGCTATGGAATCCTGGGATTTGTAATTTTACCAAGTCTTTAGCCTCCTCTGCCAAAAAGTGCTGGTGCCTCACAATACTACACATCCCAGGATTCTGTCAGATGGAGTTATGGCAGTTAAAATGTTGACAAGTTGCATCATTTCTACAGTGTAGATACATCCTAGGTCAACTGAGATAAGTACATTCATTTGTTATGTTGGTGGAACACAAACTTCCCAATAGCTACCTCCTGATTGTCAACCGTGCATGTCATGAATTTCAACTGCCCCTTATTGCTGTCTTGAAAACCTGGCAACACTAGTAAGAGGTTACCATCACTTGGAAGCTACTCTGATGTTTTACCACCACATGCTCATTCAACAGTAGCAAGCATGCAGCCTTAGCTCGTTGTAGTAACCTTTATCTCCCTGCTACAGTTTCTGAACCTGATCACACTATTTTTCTACTTACATTGGAAACTTTCATGTCCAATATTTTTATTTCTAACTGGAACAGGGTAATATCTTCCAGTTTTGGGATTCCCACTTTCTGGGGGCCTGATTTGCTCCAACATTGGGATTTTTTCAGTGCCAAGTCAAAACTTGAGGGGTGGTGGTATTATTATTAAAGGCTTCAGTCCTAAATGGTTTTATGCAGGCTGTGCTGGTCTTATGGTTGTACTATTTATATTTAAAATTCTTGTAACCAGTTTTAAATTGTCTGTTTTTTAATGTATTAATTATTTAATTTATTTTAAACCTTTCAAAACTATTTTTATTACTTAAACTATTGTTATTATTTATTGTTTTAAAATGATTTTAGTGTAAGCTGCCACAAGATCTTTGGATATAGCATGTGATATACTGTAGATTTTTAATAAATAAACGAGTTAATAAATCTATGCTCGATTTAATTTTTTTTGTTAAGCATTGTTCCAGGGAACAAAATTTTCATGCATGGATTACTTTCTCAGCATATACAGAACAAGAATCTCATGGATTTGCAGCTGTCAGACTTGCAAAACTTTAATCTGAGTTATAGGTTCCTTTTGAATTCACTGTTGAACTCAACCATAAGGGATGATTTGGAGAAATAAAAGGGGAGGGGGAGAACAAGCAACTATAAATCTCATCCTGACTTGCTAATAAAGTTAACATAATATAAAAATTATGGGCTTTCTAAATTTAATAATTTTATATCTATATTTATCAGCTCCAAAAATCTACTAGGAAGATACCATGGATCTGGCTCTGTACTCCCTAAAAGGGGATTAGTAGACTGCAAATAAATCCCCCCCAAGTGATGTGAAGAAGGATAACTTGCTTACCATTTCCCCCCTCAAATTAATTTTGTTCTAGAAATTGAACATGGAATTTGGAGCATAGAAATTGAAATAAAATTGGAAAAATTATCAGTATAGACTGATTTTTATTTTACTATAACAATAAATGATAACATTTGAAGGTGTGTTTAGAGAATGATCAGTGTGGACATCTGGTTTTAAAGGGATAGAAGGCATAAAGAATTCAGTGGTAGATCTTGTCTTAACATGTATGGAGTTCCATATATGTAGAGATGATCAAGTCACTTGTGTGTGTCTACTGGCAGCCCAAGCTGGGAGAAGTCTCTTCCTACTACAGGAAGGTGCTTGTTCCACAAGCTGCTGGTGCTTCCATTCAAATATTTTTGGAGAGACTTAAATGTTGTTCCTGTCTTAAACAAAATAGGCAGTGCATTATACATTTCAGCAAAAGGTAACAGGCGCGGGACAGACCACCTGAAAAGGGCGGCCTGCCAGCGACCTAATTCCCTCTGGAGGGAAGCTGCAGCCGTCAAACTGTGCGGCTTCACTCCATACAAAAAGGACCTGGAAAAACTGGGTTCTTTTAGCACCGCAGGGTGGATGTCGCGAATGCAACGTAAGCAACGCGTGGTGCTGTGCAGACACCGCACGGTGCTTATGTCACTATGGCGGTGCCCGTGTACACAGGACATTGCCATTGTTACACCACAATGCCGTGCTAGGGTTAGGGACCGCCTGGCAACCACATAATGCTAGGGTTAGGTACTATGCGGTTGCCACGCGGTCCCTAACCCTAAAATATGTGCCAGCACGGCGCAAAAAGGCAGTGTGTACTGCTCCTTAAGGTTCTATCAAAGTGCAAGACCCAACTGGTATTACTTGTGGCTGGACTGTGAAGAGTTCTGGCATTTTCAACCCCCAATCAGTTCAACCCAGATCATTATAATGTCTTCCACCTCTTCCCTTTTCATTTTCAGCTGATCATTTAATCTGGGTTGAGGAGAAGACAACAGACCTGAGTCAAAAACAACTACCATGTCCATTTTTAGTGAAGAAATGGAGAAACCACACAAGCTTTTGACTCCAGTTGTGAATTATTATGTTTGGTTACTTTGAATGTTACATAAATAGTAGGAACTGGTAAATGAGATTTCCATACCTGGATGCCCACTACTAATGACAGTGGTTTTTTAAAAATCTAGAGTTGTTACATTTATGTCCTCCAAACTGATCCAGCAGAGTGGCCTCCTTCTGCCTGTGCTTCTGCTTTTCCTTCTGGTTTATAACATTATTATAAGGAGCTCAGGGCAGCATCTATAATTCATTGTGCCCTTTACGGCCTCCATTGAGGACAGAGCTTCCTGAGGAAAGCATAGCTGAGCTGGAGGGAGGGGAAGAGAGAGAGTGACTTGTTCAGCAATATCCAGTGAGTTTCAAGATTGAGTGAGGATTTGAAGTGTCATAGAGATTCCCCCATAACTCCCAAGAACTCTTCATCCCAGATCATGATGTGGACTAAGATCCTCCTAGCTTTAGCAACAGAATGTCTTCATGCATACATCATTCTCAGGAGAGAACACCACCAGTCCCTTAGGGCCCGAACCAGGGGGGGAAAAACCTATGTCTTCAAACCTGCCCAGCTACTCAAATTAAGACCTCAAAACTCTTATATGACCTCACAATGTGTGACATTGCCATAATATTATGTTTTATATAGCCCACTATATGTATTTATTGCTATAGAATTGTATTTGACAAACCCTACTCCATGCACTAACCCTTTATGTAGTTAGACTTGTATCTCTATGTTCTGATATTTTCAAGTCATTCTGTACACTGAATAATATTTTTTCTCTTTCTTTTGAATAACCCTCCCCCCCCACACACACAAAAGTTTTGAAGTGGTGGGTCTCACTAACTATACTGTCTAGATTGGGGCTAATATGAATTGTAGGCCAAAAACATCTAGATGGTCATGACTGCCCACTCCTGATGTATACAAATAAGATTCATAAGTGACTGAAAGAGATTGACTTCTATTGGGGTGAAGAACAGAAGGAAAGAGGCATGGTCCGTGTTCATCTTTGGCTGTTCTTCTGTGAGCAATATGTTGTTTAACTTCTTCAGGTAGCCCTATAGTAATTACAGGAGTACTACTAATGTGTATTTTGAACCATACGTAAGGGAAGCTCCAGTCCCCACATGGCAAGAAGCCACCCGGTTTTGGCAAAGATGTGGGATGTTTATTACAAAAGTAGAAATACAGAATGTGCACTTATTGTAAAGGTCACTTGGAAGCTAAGCTCCGAGCTGTTTTTGTCAGTTTTCAACCTGTTGCAAAAGCAAACACAGCCAGCCAGTGTACGTCGATGGCACTCCATTTCCTTCTGTAGAGCTCCATATGATTATTGTGCCAAAGTAAATTTTAATCAAGGCTCTCAGCATGTCTTAATGTGACATATTGCATCAGCAGTAGGATGTGTCATGTTGGACCAGCGCCTCCCTCCCACACTACGAGTGTAGCATGTACAGAGAAACTTTAATCAGGAGAGACATCTACTGCTAAAGTGTTCTTTTCTACACTGTAGGAGGGGAAATTAACTATGGAAATCTCAGTCAACATCCAGTCCAGCTCCACAGAACTCATCAGAAAACTCTTCCTGTAGTAGAAAAATGGCTTATATTACTGGTTTGTTAGACCAAAATAAGAATGTAAGAATAGCCCTATTAGAATTAACCAAAGGCCCCACAAGTCCAGTATCCTGTCCTCAGAGCAGATGCCTCTTGGGAAATCTCACAAGAAGGGCATTTCCAACTCGCATTCCCCAGCAACTGATATAGAGGCACCCAACTAGACATCTGTCATGCTTAGTTGCCACTGATAGCCCCATCCTCCAGAAACTTGCCCAGTCTCCTTTTAAAGTTGCCCAAGTTGGCAGCCATCCATCTCTAATGCTTTTTCTATCAAAGGCCACTGTTTATTTACTTGTGCCATGAAGAAATACTTCCTTTCATTTGCCCTCCGAAAGTAGTAAGATGAGGCCTTACTTTCTCAGGGTGCATCTTTTACAAATGGCAGCATGACATTTTATAGTCAAAGCCATAGTGGCATTTTTGGATTGTCCTTTCACAAATATTGTCTAGCACTTTCACAAAACCACACCTGGCCAAAACAGTGATGTTAGAAAAAGAAACACACTGGTGAACACAATGTGACAAGGTTATACCTGTAATTCCACTTGCTGTGTGACAACGTCTACCTGCTAGAAGATTAGGGCATGATGTGGCTTAGCAGTTAAGTTGCCGACTCTGATGACCACAAAGTTAGAAGATCAACAGTTCGAGACCCAAGCACCATGTGACAGACTGAGCTACTAGTCACAGCTTCTGCCAACCTAGCAGTTAGAAAATATGTAAAAGTGCAAGTAGATAAATAGGTATTTTTTATTTTATTTTTATTATGGTATTTATACCCTGCCCTTCAGCCCTAATGGCTATCAGAATGGCTTACAATTATTATTTTTAATAATAAGACGGTTCCCTGCCCTCAGGCTTACAATCTAAAAGACATGACACAAAAGGAGAAGGGAATGGTGGTGGGAAAGGGAATGAGATCCAGTGGTTCTTCTCTCCCTCAAGGCCTGGACCAAGGCAGATGGACCGGAGGGAGGGCTCTTATTCTTCAGGCTAGCCCTGATGGAGCTGGGCCTGCCTGTTCACTCCCTCGCAGGCTGAAGGATGACATTTATGGAGGGAGGGCACTCTATTTTCAGGTTAGCCCTGATGAAACTGGGCCTGCCTGGTGAACACAGGCCGGCGGATGATGGTTATGGGGGGAGGGCGCTTAGCCCTGATGGAGCTGGGCCAGCCTATTCACTCCCTCACAGGCCGAAAGATGACAGTTATGGAGGGTGGTACCACTTTGGTGAGAAGTTGCATCTCTGTATTTAGTCATGTTGGCCCTATGACCATGGAGTCATCTTTGACAACGCTGTCCCTCTTTGCTTAGTAATGGAGATGAGCACTGCCCCCTTCTTTTTTAAACATCATTCACAGTTTTGGCTACATGTGGTTTTTGTGAAACTGCTAGACAATATTAGTGACAGGACAATCCAAAAATGCCACTATGGCTTTGACTAGGCAATCATGTCAAAGGGGAAATCTTTTGCCTTTGTCTTTACCGTTAGTAGATTAACTACATTGATTATGGAATATTAATGACACAATATACTTGTTGCAAGCCAATAAAGGTATCACCAATAGATTTTTGTTTGGATTTGTTAAATAGCCAACACAGCTACCCCTGCATGTTTTGGTTTCATTGTGTGTGTGGACACTGGGATCATGCTCAATTTGGCCTGATCTAGTTGTCCACAAGCCAAGAGCCACACCATCCCCCTTCCCCACACTGAGCAGCTGAAGGAAAAGGGATGGTCTGTTTTTAAGCTGCTGTTACTTCTTCCTCATGGGCAGGAGCTCTATGTAAAACCTGCTTGATGTGTAGTCACTTCTCCTTAGGCCAGAACAGGGCACTCATGTGATTAACAAGATAGAGGAACACCCTCCCTGTTGATCACATGGAAAGGTGCCCTGTTTTAATGGTGATGGCCAGAAAATGGCTTGGCCAGTGAAGCTGTAGCAGCAGTGGTGGCACTAAATGGCAAGGCCGGCAGGAACATGTAGTCTCAGCCAAGCTGGCTAGTGTGCACAATGATGTGATGTTGCACCAGATTCAGTCTGGTACATGTGGTTGCCCTCATGGTTGATTAGTCCATGTGCTTGCCCTTGTGCTCAGTCCAAGACATAATGCTCCATATTGGCCCTGGTGTAGACATACCCTGATTCAAATTTTAAAGGACTTTACTGAATTCTAAATTTTTAATAAGCACTGTGGTCCCAAAAAGCTATATATGCTCAAGCCCTCATTAATTTAGCTCAATCAGAGTATATAATTGAGAGCCAGAACAGATGGCCCTGAAGGGGCAGCTCGAAGCCACCCCTTTGAATGCCAGGTTGGGGCCGTGGCAACTGCACACCACACCCCCAACCTGGCTCCTTTTTGCTTTGAGCTCCTTTTTGAGCTGGCAAAAAGCTATCTTTTCCATGACATGTGGCATATAAACACTATGGCAGATCACTGCAAAGCTGCCTGCCGTGCGGTCAGGCAGGTAGCATAATGCCAGCTTGGGGGTGGCATCAAAGTGTGTGGGGTCTAAACGCCATGCTCTGATGCCGCCCCAAGCTGGCACAAAGGGGCAGTCTGTTTCGCCCATTAGTACATGAACATTGGTTGTAATCTAGAGCCCAACACAAACATAAATGCAAATTTGTGGCAGTGGCCTTATTCTTTGCCATTGCCATAGCTTGGAGATGCTCAGTTTTTGACTACAACTTCCCAAATCTCCAGGCTAGGAGGATTCTGGGAACTGATGTCCAAAAAGAAATGTTTCCAAGCTCTAACCCATTACCAATTTCACAAAGAGCCTGGTTTTCTCTCACATGTTTGCTTTTGACAACAGTCAAAATACTGCCTTCAGTTACATAAGGCAAGGCCTCATTTTAAATTAGGTATCATATTTAAAGGTTTTTGACAGCACTGTAAATTTTTAAAAAATCATTAGCTTTTATTTTGTCCAGTCTTTAATTATCTTGAATACAGCTGTAAAGCATCTTTGTGAAGCATTTTAAATATGTCATATCATTGGGAATCATTTTGTGGTTGAAATAGGCACCCTATAAAAGAGAAATCGAGTTCACTGGATAATTCACTTTCCGTTTTTTATCTTTTTTAAAAAAGCTTTAAACCTTTAATGATCTATTTTTATAGCCAGATTGGTCCCGGTTTCTGCATATGATCCAAACTAGAATCCCACAGTATTAAATACAAAAATAAAACTTTGCCTAGGAGGAAGCCACAGTATATCATTGGGAGAGAGAAAAGAAACCACAACATATTGCTAAAATAGGCTATTTGGCTAAAAATAGTCCATTTTTATTTTTACAGTCTTCTGTGTGTATATTTTTAGAAGAAAGTAAACATGAATATATGCATACATGCCTGTTTGTATCTACATCTGGCCTCTACCTATCTACGTATCAATGAAACACACTATATTTTTCTAGTTGTAAAAAGTAAGAGAAACATTTGGAAAAGCAGCTTGGTCAAAGACAACTACTCCTGTCATCTGGGGAAAAGAAAATGCCTCTCCTTTTCCCACCACTTGGCAACGTAACAGGGAACAGAGGTGCACATCTGTAAATAAATGCATCATTAGATTCTCATCAATTTGTAAGCCTCACTTGATGTATGGCTAAAATTATCCCAGAAGGATAGGGAAGCAACTACTTGCTTCCCAGCTTGCACCAGCATGCAACGCAACATGGCAGGCAGTGAGGGAGAGGGATAATTTTAATAGAGTTGGTTAATTTTCTTATTTTTTGCAAAGGAGGGGGGCGATTTCATCACTGCAACTGTCCACAACTAAGAACAATTTAAAGTACACCGTCGCCAATATACTCATTAGCCAAGGAACTCTGGACATATTAAAAGAACACAGTAAAACAACTAATGAGGCACTTGAGTAGTAACAGGTTGTCATTAGAGCAGCATCTGCTCTCATCAGAGTTAATTATTCAGTTGCTTTGTTTTCCAAGTAGGTGTCTGATAAAATTTAGCAGAATCTTAATTAAAACACATTTTCAAACTCCTTAGATGCTCATCTCATCTAAAGAAATCGAGACAATATCCACCATAAACATCAAGCTTCAGTTGAGCCATCAAACGGAAGAAGGAACTCAGCCAATGGAAGGTGTGTGTGTGTGTGTGTGTGTGTGTGTGTGTGTGTGTGTGTGAGACATTAACCATTACAGTGCTAATACAATTTGAATAACAACACAGTTTTGCATCAGGGAAAAGCCACCTTTTGTTCTGGACTCCTTCCCTCTGGTTAGAAAGAGACAGGGCATTGCCTGGTAAGGCCCCAAATTGGGACTCTCACAGAAATAGGACAGAGTAGGCCCAGGAGAATTTGCTGGAAGAAGCCAACATAATGTCCTCTCTCCTCTGATCCCAATTTCAGAGCCCTCCCATGGGCACAGCACTCAGACCAATTCCCTGGTACCCAAGTATTCTCTTACTCAGATTCCTGGTGGAATCCTTGAAATAATGTTCAGGAAATCCCTGTCTAAAAATATATCTACAAAAAGAACAGGATGTTTTTTCCACCCTACTCATGCTCGCTCACTGAACCCTCCAGTGACCTAGCAAGGAATACAATGGTTCCAAGGAACCCTTGTTGAGAAACTGCTCAGACTTCTATGCACACCTCTGCTCCTGCTTCTGCTAAAGTGGACCTCAATATCAGCAGTTCTGGATTAGGGCATAAACCACAGCATGACTTCCAATTGTCCTGCTTTGGCAAGCACAGTTCCAATTACAGTTGGCCCTCCACATTTGCAGGGGTCGGGGATGCAGGACCCCTGCAAAAGTGGACAAGCCACAAATGTAGTGGGTAACAGTGGAGGTGATGGCAAGGCCCAGACTCCAGACATGCACTCCTCAGGCTTGTGAAGTGGGTGGCTGGCAGGCTTGGAGGAATGGAGCACACAGAATGTAGGCTGGCTGTTGCTGCTGACACCCCCCAGAGCTCAAGGTTGCCATGTCACACAATACATAACACAATACAGGCTGTTCACACAATAGTTTCAAGCTTCAGCAGGGGGATTCAAGCACACAACATCCTCAAGCCTTGGGTGCGTGTGCTGGGGGCATGACCAACATCAGGCTCCTTGGCTCACAGATATAGAGGAACACAGAAATAGAAAAGGTTTGGCAGACGTTAACTCAAGCGGCATTCCTATCTCTATGGGCTAAGGAACCTGAGTGAAGCCCCACTTCCATCCTGAAAAGCAGAAGGAAAGCAGCCTGGGTGGTGGCAGCAATGGTGAGCTCACAAATAATTGAATCTGTGGGTGTTTAACCAGGAAATATGGAGGGCTGACTTTAATTCTCAGTCATCCCACTTTTCCACCTGCTTTTTAAAAAGTACTATGTTCTCTCTCTTCCTTCCAGTGGAGAGATAAAGGAGTGGGTGGAATCTTGTTTTTTCTGGGGCAAAAGCAAACTGCTGCAAACTTTCCCACCTTGTATGCTCATTAATAAATTTTGCCATCTAAATCACACTCCAATGCTGCTTGGCCACACGTGTCCTGGTTTTCATCTCTGACATGTTAGAAGATATACTATAGTTTGGGCCTTCCTCACCATTGGCTAGAACTGACAGGAGCTGCAGTCCAACAGCTGCTGGATGGTGACATTTACATAGCCTTAGCATAGAGCAGTGATCACAAACCTTTTAGGGACTGAGTGCTGAAACTCAGTGGTGTTCCTGCACCGGATGTCACAAGGTGTATGTGTGTGTGTGGGGGGGGGGGACTTCCAGGAGGCAGGACCTCTGGGAGTGGGACTTCTGGGGGTTTTCCAGGGGCAGGGCTTCTGAGAACAGTGTGTGCTCCCTCTCTCTTCTTGATAAATGAAATTTTTTTAACCAGGTCCACAGAAGTACTCTCCCCTCCATAGGGGCAAGATACTTCTCTAAGTTTTAAAATACAGTCAACCCTTGGTATCTGCAGGGGATCCATTCTGGATATTGACAGATACCAAAATCCGTGAATACTCAACTCAAGTCCCATTGTCCACAATGGTGGTGCAGCCGTGCAGCCATGCAGCTCTGCCACCATTGAGGACAATGGTACTTTGCCACCTCAGCCTCTCTGAAGCCTACCTCGCCATGGTCACTGCAGCAGGCGATAAGGGGCTTCCTCCTCTTCCTCTTCTTCACCCTGCTGCTGCGGTCTCCTCCTCCTTCCACCTCCTCTTTCTCCTCTTCTTCCCCCACCACATCTGCCTCCTTCCTCCTCTTCTTCCTTTTCACCCTGCCACTGCTGCCTCCTTCTCCTTCCTCCTCCTCCTTCCTCCTCCTCTTCGACCTACTGCTGCTGCCTCTCCCTCCTCCTCTTCATTCTCCTGCCACTGTCTCTCCCTCCTCTTCATCCTCCTCCTCCTCTTCTTCCTGCCCCCACTGCCTCCTCCCTCCTCTTCCTCCTCCCTTTTCTTCCTCCTCTTCACCCTGCCACCACCCCCTCCTCCTTTCCCCTCCTTTCTCCTCTTCCTCTTCCTCCTCTTCTTCACCCTGTTGCTTCCGCCTCCTCCCTCCTGCTCCTTCCTCCTCCTCTTCATCCCACCATCTCTGCCTCCTCTTCCTCTTCCTCCTGCTCTTCTGCCTCCCACTCCTCCCTCCTCCTCTTCTTCCTCTTCACCCCCCGCCACTGCCTCCTCCCTCTCTCTCCTCCCTTCTCTTCTTCCTCTTCCTCCACTTTCTCCCACCCAGACTCCATTTGGCTCTCAGGAGGCTGCTTCTGCCCAGGCTCCCTTCTCTCACCTGACTGCCATGAGCCATGCTACTGAGGGAGATTCATTTACCAGCTCCATCCCTCATACAACCTGCCTCTTCCTCAGCACCACTCACCAGCAGCCACCATCTTGTGTGCCTCTTCTGTGCTCCCTCTCCTCCTTTTCCTGAATGGGATGGTGCATGGGGGACAGAATGTGCTCACATCCCCCCTCTCCACGACACTACTGCCTTACTGGCAGAGGAGTTGGTGGGGTCCATAGGGCTGGCGAGCATGAGAGAAATGTGCAGCCTTTCCTTTCCCCCTAGATTTAGGACATATGAGTACCCCCTCTGGCACACATGCCATAGGTTTGCCACCATTGGCATGGGGTCCTTTCTTTAAAGAAAACCCCCTTTTTATCTTATAGTGACACATACTGTATAATGTGATAATGAAAGCAAAGTTTGTTGAGTATGATAAAATAGTTTAGGGGCTTGGCACATGTTAATTTGGCCCTAATCACCTGGGGAAACTGCATGAGCTAGTGATTTTTGTATGGTTTAATACAGAATGCCCACATTCAAACAATCTGCTGTGTTTGACATCTTCAGTACAGAGCTGTCATGCTGGCAAAGGGGAGATTAAGTTAGAGTATTCAGAGGATCTATTCTGTCTCCTTTTCTTTGTTCTTCCTAGATGTACAATTGCAGCCTAACAACACTGCTAGTAGCACATAATATATCTTCTCTTTTTCAGAATGAAAGGAAACATATGGAGAAATTATGGTGATCTGAGCAATCATGTTGATAGGCTTGATCCCTATGAATTTTTGTCATACCCTAGGTGGCATCTAATCTAATGTAATTATGGCAATCAGTTCCTTATTTATTCGAATACACATGAGTGTGTTTTATTCAAGTACACATAGAGACAAGAAATAAGATTGCTTGTTTTCAAAAATTTTGAGAATCTGCAAAAAATTGTGAATTTCTTCACTTTCAGAATGGAAAAAAGAGCATTACAAAAGAAAAGGAAAGAAGGAAGAAAGGGCAAGAAACTGTAAATTCACCCATTCAGATTCAGATTGCAGTTCCTTAACCATTTAAATTTAAATCTATGCTGAATTAGGGTTGCCACATTTTTTTCCCCTGAGAATGGTCTCATATTTGACAAATTTCATACTGTGGATGGAAAAGATGTGAGGTTTTATACGTGATATAATACCTACACTACTCTAGTTTCTCCTGGCCTTGTCCTTTGCTCTCTCTGCCCGTACTCCATCCATAGCATCTTCGGCCATTCTCTCAAGTTCACAAAATGATTTCTGTGTCCAAGGATGTGCTGGAAGGAACCACAATGCCTCAGAGGAGGAGAAGACAGCATTAATGGTATACTTAACATGGTTTCTGGAATAAGGGCTGGCATAAACTCATACTGTAGCATCTGAGTCTTATCAGGTCCAATAGAACATTTCTTTATGATCATGCTGAATCCCCAGTCTCAATGTGCCTTACCATCCCTTTTTAAGAAGTACCATATATCATACCAACTACAGACACAGACATGTACACACATTGTTCATGGGCTAAAAAATAGTTGGGTCTCATATCCATCACAGTCTTTGAAGAAGCAAAGTTAGAGCACTTCATGATCTCCACTCGGGGGAAAACACCTTATTCTCTCATTTTATACAGGCTCTCTGTTAGTTTTTTAAAATCCAGTCCTCCTGTGGAATAAAGATACAAGAGAATGGCTCATAAGGCACTTATTTGACAACCTTTCTGGAGGATGTACATTTTACATTGCAAAACCTCTCAGTTGTCAGAGAGCCACACATCTGATTATTAAGGGATCCTTAAATATGTATTTTGTCATGTAAAAGGCAGCTTTAAAAGCCAGGAGAGCTTTTTTTTCCAAAGAAGAAGCCAAATCCAAAATGGCACCAACCATCTGTTAAAGCAGGGCTCCCAAGCTCCCTTCATAAGAAATCCCACAATTTTCAAGTGACAGGAATTGAGAGCCACACTGTGGTAATGCAGGCAATATAATTAATGAGGGTGGCGTGTATATCACCATCCCATTGCTTTCTCTCCGTCTGTCCTCACGTTTTTCTCTACCATGCAGAGAGAGTACATACATGGCACATTGCTTTGGCTCTTTGTTGGCCTGAACAGGAGCCAATAGTTTGTTTGTTTTTTACAACCCACGAAGTGAGTGAAGCAGCCATGAGTCTTTCAGGATGTGTGTTGTGAGTGTGATGGAACTCTCTGTGTCCTCAAGCCAAACTACTTGGTGCTTGGTCCTCAGGCAATAAACAAAAGCAAAGAGGTGTAACTAGAGTAAGTGGTTTTGTGGACCACTTGTGGGCTACCCTGTTTGATCTAGGCCTTAGAGAAAAGGGATTTCTTTGCACCTTTCCAAACCTTTCACAAGTAAAACTGCTAGCTCTGACAATGAGGGAGTTTTCACAAATGTAAATTTCCCAAAGTATCCTTATGTAGTGTGAAATTTGTTTGACTGCCTGCCAAGCTAATTCAGGTGATACCCCATCCTCCTTTTGTATTGCTATCATCCACAATGGAAGCCACTTTTTGTGACAGTAGACCAACAATTCCCTATTCCTTACTTTGTTTAGATCTGGGTTGGGAAAGGTACACCTCTTCAGTTGTTTTTGGACTGGAGTTCCCATTAGCTCTAATCAGCATATTGAATGGCAAGGGATGCTGGGAGTTGCAGTTCAGCAACATCTGGAGGGACACATGATACTTGTTCCTGGTCTGGAGGGAAGCTAACATGAAGGCTTTCCCTTTCTTCGGTAGCCCTAGCCCTGTTCAGGTGTTCTGCTTCTGTGCAGTGTCAATATGTGAGAGGAAGAATGAGAAGGAGCATGCTAGCTCTGCTCCCACACTGCCCCACTAATAATTCTGAAATGGGGATCCCTCTCATCTTCTGGAGCTGTGTTTGAGAACACAGGCAGAAAATAAGAGATTATCAGTCCAACCCACATAGGGAGAAGGAATAGGAAACACAGCTAGCATGCTCATGCTCCCTCTCCCTTCTCACATAGCAGAGTCATAGAGTTAGAAGAGACCACGTGGGCCTTTTAGTCTAACCCCTTGCTATGCAGGAAGTTAAAGCTGTCTCAAAAGATGTCCATTCAACTTCTGTTTAAAAACCTCCAAAGCAGAAGAGTCTATCATCCGCCAAGGAGATTATTCCACTGTTAATGGGTCTTGCAGTAACAAAAAAAATTCCCATTGTTTGTGTGGAATCTTTTTTCTTGTAATTTGAATCTATTGGTTCATGTCCTCACCTCTGGAGCAGCAGAAAAGAAGCTGTAATGAAATGTTTCCTCAGTAATAATAATAATAATAATAATAATAATAATAATAATATCACCCTACCTGTTTAACTTATATGTTGAAAATATCATAAGAAAAGCAGAATTAGAATCAGAAAAAGGAGGAGTGAAGATAGGAGGAAGCAATATTAACAACCTAAGATATGAGGATAATACCACAATATTAGCAGAAGAAATTAAGGAATTGGAACAGTTAGTAAGGAAGGTCAAAGATGAAAGTGCAAAGGCAGATCTGATGCTGAACATAAAGAAAACAAAAATAACAACCACAGAAGAAATACACAAGTTCAATCTAGACAATCAGGAAATAATTAAAGAATTCTCAATTCTAGGATCAAATATTGACCAGAATGGAGACTGCAGTCAAGAAATAAGAAGAAGACTAGGAATGGGAAGGGCAGCTATGAAAGAACTGGAAAAAATACTGAAGAGCAAAGACATACAACTGAGCACCAAAGTCAGAATCGTCCAGGCCATTGTATTCCCAATTATCATGTACGGATGTGAGAGCTGGATAGTGAAGGAAGCAGACAGAAAGAAAATCAAGTGGAGAAGAGTACTTAGGAAACAAACAAATGGGTTCTTGAACGGGTCAGACCAGGGCTCTCCTTGGAAGCAAAGATGATCAAGTTGAGACTAACGTACTTTGGCCACATGATGAGAAGGCATGGATCACTAGAAAAAACAATAATGCTAGGAAAGGTAGAGGGCAGAAGAAAGAGAGAAAGATCACAAACCAGATAGATATACTTGGTCAGGGGGGTTATGGGCAAAGTTATGGGCAAGGGCATGCAGGATCTGTGCAAGGAAGTGGAAGATAGGGATTCTTGGAGACATCTCATCCACAGGGTTGCCATAAGTCGGAACCAACTTGAAGGTAGCTAACAACAAAGAAAGAAAGAAAGAAAGAAAGCTGATCCAGAGCAGCATGAACTAAAGAAGAATCCCTAAATAGAGTAGCATTGCCACCACTGAACCAGACCCAGTTGCTATTTGCTGCAATGCTATCATCATGATACTTATGTCACCACTAATTCTGTGAACTCACATAACCAGCAAGAAGAAAACCATTTATAAACAATGGAGCCAGTACAAAGAATAGAAAGAGGTGAGATTTAGGGAGCTGGAGATGTTTAGGCAGGAGAAGAGAAGGTTAAGAGGTGATATGATAGCCCTGTTTAAATATTTGAAGTGGTGTCATATTGAGGAGGGAGCAAGCTTGTTTTCTGCTGCTCCAGAGACTAGGACCCGGAACAATGGATGCAAGCTCCAGGATAAGAGATTCCACCTCAACATTAGGAGGAACTTCCTGACAGTAAGGGCTGTTTGACAGTGGAACATACTCCCTCGGAGTGTAGTGGAGTCTCCTTCCTTAGAGATCTTTAAGCAGAGGCTGGGTGGCCATTAGTTGAGGATGCTTTGATTGTGATTTCCTGCATGGCAGAATGGGGTTGGACTGGATGGCCTTTGTGGTCTCTTCCAACTCTATGATTCTATGAATCTATATAACATTTTGGTTGTTCACAAGCCTTCTTTTAATGCTGAAATCCCCTCTAGCCCATCATTTGGCATGTTGTTGTTGTTGTTAATATCCCATCCTTCTCCCACTAATGGGACTAATAAGACATCTAACACAATATTTAAAACAATACAAATTAGAAACTACAAAAACATCAATAAAAGTATAAATAAAAGATTTGAAAAGTTATTATACATATTATAAAGTGAAACATTCCACTTTTAAAATATTAAAATTCATTATAAGACTATATACAAACTTAAAAAACAGCACCACACAGCATTAAAAGCTGTGACGTGCTGATAGAAGGAAAGCAAGTAAGGACTCTCAAGGGAGGGAGTTCAAGAGCCTGGGAACAGCCACTAAGAAGATCCTTTCCCTTGTTGCCACCAAACAACCCTGAGAACATGATGAGACAGAAAGAAGGCTTCTCCAGATGATCTTAAGAGCAGGGACGTAGTCAAGAAGGGTCCTTGGAGTCTGGACCCCCCTTCCATTAGAAAAATGAATGGTGTGTGCTGCTGTGCCGCTGCACCCAAGCCCCAATATAATGGTGGCACTTAGTCTGGACCCCCCTTCCTAAAATCCTGGCTACGTCCCTGTTAAGAGCTCAAATAAGCTCATAAATATGAACTGTTTTTAAAAATAAATAAATAAACAAATGTATTCACAAAAGGGAAAAAGTTGCTTCATGTTTTAAAAGATAAAAACATTTGTTTCTATATACGTTGTTTCCACATCCTTAAATTGTGAATGATTGAAAAGCTATGTGCAGTGTTTTGAGAGGTGAACACTTTGGCAAAAATGCAAAGTTTCTTTCTCTAAAGGTCTTTTTCACTATGGGATAAAGACAACAAAATATTCTAACACCATGAAATAGGCATTTCTTGAATATGTGTCCATGAAGTTGTTTTTCAAAAAACACTCCCTATTGTGCCCTGCTACTCAAAGAAAACATCTTCCCTAAAACAACAGTTTACAGAATGAGTTCTGGGCAAGAGTCCTGGATATTTCTGAAATGGTAGAAGTTGATTTTTCCTTTCACTTCAGTCTGGAAATATTTTAAATAATATCCATAAAATCTACAAATCATTAGCTATACATGTATGTGCACTGTAATGTTTTAATTCTGGGCACAGACGTCAGATATGTGCAGCATGTAGAGCTTGAAAAAAGCTTTGTTTTGGGACTACAGTTCCTAACACAAACATATCAGCATACTAGATAGGAGATTATTGAGGTTTTCATCCAAGTAAGTAATTTTTTCCACCTCTGACTTTTTAAACCAAGCAATCCTCTGTGGCTTTTTGGAGTCCTCAGTAGCTTCTACTTGTAGCATACAGCAGCACAAATCATTTCTAAGCAGAATGGGGAGGGGGCATCCTTGATGACATTTTGTTGTGTGGGAATGCTTTCATTTTTGGAAGCCACTTTGATCATACAATATGGAAAGCGTGCTATCTTAGCTGTTTCCTACACAAAGTTGGAACAAATCTGTTTTGGAGAAAATCCACTGGCAAGAGCTCGACGTCTTGAGCAGCCAGTTTTAACATTTTTTAAAAAAATTAAATATATTCTTTATGCATATACTGAGCAGTTATTTTGAGATACTGCCTTCTGGATGATTGCTGTCTGATACCAGATAGGAGTACCATACTTCATAAGTGTGGGCGGGTGGATAGTTTGATTCCTTTGGGAAGTTACAAGTAGGGCCAATTAGAGCTTTATTAATGACTGCCGGCCCACTTCTCTTAAAACTACACTTTGAGGTGTGAAGCTGATATTTTAGCTGTCAAAAGTAAGGAAACTAAAAATACAAAAAACAAAAAAACCTGAATGTGAATCTGATTGATTTCAGTGTGAGTAAGATTTGGTTTAATGATTTGCATAAAGGAAATCTGGAGATGAGAGAAGCAAGCTGCAACTTGATCTCACTCAACCAGCCACTTTCTAAAGTTCTCCTTGAAACTAGGGACAAAAAGAATATGTGATTCCATCTGCAAGTGATCTCTGGTGCAAGGAGATTATGACAGGGATCTTTTTTCTGACTACTGTACCAAATATCACTTGTGGGAGAGGGGTGGAAACTGTCTTCTGTGCAAAGAAAATAATGTGCCAATTTTGTGCAGAATTAATCATCAACTATAGCATTTTTTGCACAGGAAAATGTGTATATTTCTGTGTATAAACATGGTTTTCTCTGCAAAAAATACTTCTGTGCAGAAAATACTTCTGTGCAGAAAATACAGTTTTTGGTGTGAAAATACCACAAACATTTTTTCACAGAATTAAGTCCCAAACTGCAAACAGTTTTTTGAAACTGGCACCGCTTTTGAAGATTCATTTGCAACATGAAGCAAATTGCTGCAAATTATTTATTGATTCCCCTGAGAAAGAAATTATTCCAAACAGCAATGATGCAAAAATAAAGTGAACAGAAAGTGGACAAAAATGACACCTTTTTCGGGAAGTTCCCGGAAGTAAAAAGGGGTCATTTTTGTCCGCTTTCCAGTTGCTTTATTTTCACATTATTGCTGTTTGGTGCAAATGCATCTGAAAACCCTCCCACATTTGTGGGTTTTTCTACTTTTAAAATCCCGTTTCTGAGCAGGATTCATCTAGTGTGACAAGGCTCATAGTGTATGCAAGGCTGGGGGGCGGGGATTCAAATACAGCTCTGATCTCCCAGATGCAAATTCAGCATTGCCTACAGCTTCATCTAGGTTCATGTTTGTCTTATTTACACTTGTTGACTATTTAGGAAGGGTACCTCATCAGCAATCATTACAACAAGGCTTTTATTTATCTACTTCCATAATCACCTTTCTTGCCAGGATTAGGGCTAAATTAATTGTTAGGCTAACCATGCCATAGAGCAAGATTGCTGGTCATTCTGACTGTTGTCCTTTGCTTTACTTCTAACCTTTCCTAATTATAAACAGTATAATTGCTTCACCATGCACTCTACGGCACATTAGACATACTGAGGCTGACTGTGTATGTAGAATTGCTATTAATTTTCTTTTTATTTTACCTCAGTTCACATCCTCTTTCATTATACTCACTGTAGCAAAACAAAGAATACGCTCCAGGGTGGCCAAGTCTTAGAAAATCACAGTAAAAATACACCATCACATAGGACTAAATGGTGTCGTGCAGATGAAATATGAATTTAAAAAATTCAACAGAGTGGTTAAAATTGACATTGGCAAAAAATAACACTGAAATACTTTTAAGAACAGTAAATTCCATTAGCTCATTTTACTCAATTCAATTATTTAATTTCCTAAGAGAAACATACAAGCCACC
>NC_056522.1:191712035-191783599 GCF_019175285.1 Sceloporus undulatus
ATCTATCTATCTATCTATCTATCTATCTATCTATCTATCTATCTATCTATCATCTATCTAGCATTAAAATCTGTGCTGATGTGAAAGAGACTCTAAAAATGTTCAAAACATAATAAGAGAGAAATGATAATAGAAGAAAAGTGGCTTAGCCTCCTCCTTTGACTGTCCATTGCTGTAAACACATTGCTGAATGAGATGGATCTTATTGGCATCATGTTCTTGATTACTGTCAATCCCAGAATGCAACAGGAGGCAACCAGAGCAGTTAAAGTGGAATAGCAGCTGCATAACAATAAATAAATAAATAAAAATACTATTATAAGAGTGTAGTGTGGTAATTGAGATAGCCTGCAGCCAAGAAAGAAGATTAGGAATGGGAAGGGATGACATGAAAGAACATGACAAGACCCTAAGTGTAAAGATACACAACTGAGCACCAAAGTAAGAATCATCCAATCCATTATATTCCCCATCACCATATATGAATGCAAAAGCTGGATAGTGAAGAGAGTGGATAGGAAGAAAATTAACTCATAGTGGATAGGAAGAAAATTAACTCATTTGAGATGAGGTACTGAAGAAGAGTTCTGAAAAGACAAACAAACGGATCCTAGAACAGATCAAGCATGAACTCTCCCTGGAAACCAAGATGATGAAACTGTTATATTTTGTCCACATCATGAGAAGGCATGACGATAATGCTAGAACAGGTCAAAGGTAGTAGAAAGAGAGGAAAACCCCACACCAGCTGGCTAAAAGACTCAATCAGTAAAGTCACAAGGCCTGCAGGACCTAAGCAGAGCAGTAGAGCATAGGGGGGATTGGAGATGTCTCATCCACAGGGTTGCCATGAATCAGGGACTTGAGGTCAGTTAACAATAACAGCAACAACAATAAAACTAGTAGGCAATTGGGGCATATTTTTCCTACCTCTGAAGGAAACTAGTCTATTAATGTAATGGTTTTCTACCTTCTGCATGAATCTCCAAACCAGAAGCAGGAACCGTTGGACAGTGGAAAACACTCCCTGGGAGTGTGGTGGAGTCTCCTTCTTTGGAGGTCTTTAAACAGAGGCTGAATGGCCATCTGTCAGGGATGCTTTGACTATGTGTTCCTGCATGGCAGGGGGTTGGACTGGATGGCCCTTGGGGTCTCTTCCAACTCTATCATTCTATTATTCTAGGAGCAGTACCTTTTTCACTAGCTCTGGGATAACAGTATGTTTTCTTATAAAATGAAATCATCATGAATATGTGTGGAGACTAGACAAGGAGGAGGAAGTACAGTTGGCCCTCCTTATACATGGATTTTTATACACGGATTCAAGCATCCACAGCTTGAAAATATTTTTTTAAAAGTAGAAATGTCAAGTATCAAACCTTGGTTTTTCCATTTTATATAAGTGACACCATTTTGCTATGCCATTGTATTTAATGGGACTTGAGCATACACAGATTTTGTTATTCACAGGGGTTCCTGCAACCAAACCCAAGCAGATAACAAGGGTCCACTGTACTTCTATTTCTCCTATACTGCATTAAAAAAACCCTCACTCTTTCCTTACCAAATATGAAGCAATGGTGAAAATTGTGTAAAACCAATTCTTTCCATTTGTGCTAGCCAAATTCAGCTATTCCCAGTACAGAAAGGACCATCTTATACCTGCCTGCCTAACATTTTTTAAAATGAGGAGTCTCTCAGAAAGGGGATGGAAGAGCCTAATTCTGGCCCCAGCACAGTTGGATACATTAGAATTCAAAGCCAGACATCTAATAGTTAAGGAACTCCAAGCTCTAGGCCTGGATGAACAAACCCATCAGATTCAGTTTTCCCTTTTTTCATTTTATATTTTAACCTCAAACACCTTTCTAGCTGAAAGTTGTTCACTTGAGAATTTTGGTAAATTCCTATTTTAAAAATGGCTGAAATAAAATCCTCCCATTATCTCTGTACTAGTCATGCCTAGTCATGCCTAACTGGAGAGTTAATGAAATGTGACTGCTACAGTGCTGGAAAAGAAGCAGAAAAACAGAGGTCTGGATAGATGTTCCATCATAATGCCTGCTTGAGGACTCAGGGTCAGTCCCATTTCTTAGCCTAATTTTTCTCATGAGGTTGTTCAGAAGGTAAAAGGCAATTATACTCTATTGACACAGTGTTTAGATCACCTTGGAAGATGAGTACGATACAAATGAGATACTGTATAAAGGCTGGTTACAACCTCTACCCAGGGTCACATAGAAGATTATCGCACTGGGGTAAAAATGTTCCCCAGTGCGTTCTCATGGGCGTGAGCACGGAGCGTGATGGGAACCCAATGGGGCCAAGAACGCTAGTTTACTGCACGGTGGAACGCCGCCATTGCTGCTGGGCGTTCCCATTGGGTTCCCAATGTGTTCCAGGAAACACCATTTCTGGAAACGCTTTGAAACTGACCCCAGAAATGGCATCTCCTGCAACACATTGGGAACCCGATGGGAACGCCTGGCGGCAATGGCAGCGTTCCGCCGTGCAGTAAACTAGCGTTCTGGGCCCCATCGGGTTCCCATCACGCTCCATGCTCGTGCCCATGAGAACGCACTGGGGAACGTTTTTACCCCAATGCGATAATCTTCATAGTGTGTGTGTGTGTGTGCGCGCGCGCATATCCAGCTATGCCAACATTCTCTGAAGATGGCAGCCACAGATGCTGGTGAAACATCAGGAACAAACTCTTCTAGAACATGGCCACATAGCCCGAAAAACCCACAAAAAAACTATGGATGCCGGCCATGAAAGCCCTTGACTTCATGTTGGTTACAACATTTTGATAAATTTACTTTCTTTTAACGCATTTTCCCACACCAATTTTCAAGTTTGAGTGGCTTTTTGTGGAGTTCCTTCTGTTTCCAAATCAAATCTGAAACATATTTTCTGAGTCTTTACGCCACCCCATCATTCCACAAATATTCTTCGCTTGCTTCAAGAAGGCTTGGCCAAACGTTTCTGGCAGTGGTTCTGCACACTGTGATGCTTTGCTACAGCAAGCAGCCAGAAAAGAACAGGCTAACTGCCATCCAAGAACTAGGAAACATCTTACTCCTTATTTAATCAATATCAAAATGACATATCAACATGTACAATTGTTTGTAACCAAGTTGTCTGATTAGGACAACTCCATTCACCCCTGAAGAGTGATGCTCAGATTTTAATGAAAGGAAGGAAAGCTGCTCAAGGGCCAAAGAGAACAGAATTCAGGTCTGAGCAGATCTCTATGGCACCCATCACATCTGGCCACAGTGTCACCCCTTTCCCTGTGGTGCAATGCTTTTTGAAATGTGTATGAATGAGGGAAACACATGGATTAATCATTTGGGTTTTTCCCACTCAATACTCACCCAGTGACATGGGGAATAATGACTGTGTGGCAAAGGTTCAGGCAGGGAAATGTCTCTGTTAACAGCAAAAGTGGGTGAAAAGCAGCCTTCCAGTTGTTTGTGAACTGAGATTCCCATTGGCCTTAGCCAGCCAGTGATGAAACATACAGGGTAATGCAGTCCCAAAGTATTGATTGATTGACTCATTGATTTCCTGATATCTTATCTTTCTCCTGGTACAAGACCAAAGATGGCGTACAACATATTGAAACAAAATAGAATTAGGATCTTCTCAGTCATAGTCCTTGCTTTCTGGAATTCTTTTGCAACAGATTTACAACCAGCTCCATCTGTTGCTGTTTTTAAAATTCAATTTCCTTTCAATTGGCAAAGCAACTGATAAAATTTTAAACTTTTTTTCTCTATAGAAAAAATAATCTAGTGACAAATGACCTCTCCCAAAACTGGGGCCTCTCAGAGAAGCCAACACTTTGCTCACTGGCCCCATCCCACTGTAATTCCATTCCAGAGTCTCTCTCTCTCTCTTTCTCTTTCTCACTCTCTCTCTCACACACACATCCAGAAATAAATAGGGAAAAGAGGTTTACAGTTTAAAAGGCATTTATTTCATTAACCCTTGGCCTCTTGCTGTTTTGTTCTGGCTTCAGACTTAACTAATTACTGGCAGATGAAAGCCAGCACCAGGATAGATCAGACTAGTTGCTGGTTTTCTTCTAGCAGTGATTAGTTAAATCTGAAGCTAGAAGTCTCTTCTATCCAGATCGGGACCATGCCTCTCCCAAAAGGCATTTTTAAATGTAAGATTATTTTCTTTTATTTCATTATATTTCTAGGGGGACAATCTCTCTCTCTCTGTCTGTCTGTGTGTGCGCATGTGCACCTGTGCATAAGTGCTGAACTAGGAAAAGAGAAGAGGATAATATCATGGAGAAGGTACTGGGTGGTATTGGACAAACAGTCCCAAATGGGCATGATAAGGTTTTAGCATAACCAAAGTTGCAATCCCAGAAAGTTTTTCTTAAATGCAATAGGAAAGTGAGCATAGTAATTGCATAGTGTTTTAAGAAACAACACTATTTTAGCAGGAGAAGACCATCATATGAGAAAGCCCCTAAGGTGGGATAATTTTTCTCCTTTTGCAAAATAACTGTAATATTTTAGTTATTTTAATAGTTACATGGGGATATGGCCCCACTACATGGTGCAGAAAAAACATCGCCTGATTCCAGATCTGTCTCATGCTGCTGTCTCCTGCTCTGGTGGGGTTTGAGGTAATGACAAAGAAGACACAAGGAGAGTGTGTTGTGTTACAAACCAATGGCCTGCAGAATTCAGTTGGTGGTAGTGTTTAAGATGGCATTCCAATTGAACTGCTACGATCCACACTGACAGAATCTACCCCAACCCTAACCAATATATGTCAACAGATATGGGGAAAAATAGTGGCCAACAGATTGGAAATTATCAGTATACATCCCTATCCCATGGCCACATAGCCCAAAAAACCCACAAAAACTACACAAAAGATTGCACCAACTATAGGACATAGCATTAATCTCACATGCAAGCACAACTGTGTTCAAAATTCTGCAACACAGACTTCAATCATACATGGAAAGAGAAATCCCACAGGTGGAAGTAGGTTTCAGAAAAGGAAGGGGCACAAGGGAACAAAATAAACACGTACGATAGCTAATGAAGCACAGCAAGGCATTCCAAAAGAAAATCACCATGTGTTTTATTGACTTCAGCAAAGCCTGCATAGATCATGAAAGGTTATGGAACACCCTTAATGATATGGGAGTGTCAACACATCTGGTAGTCCTGATGAGGAATCTGTACTTAGGACAAGAGGCTACAGTAAGAACAGAACATGGAGAAACAGAATGGTTCTCAATTGGCAAAGAGATCAGGCAAGGCTGAATCCTGTCACCCTATCTGCTCAACTGCAGAAATATACAAAAAGCAGGCTTGGACACAGAAGTAGAAGAAGTAAAAATAGGAAGAAGAAATATTATCTAAGAGATGCAGATGACACTATACTACTAGCAGAAAACATCACAAACTTAGAGCAACTACTGAGAAAGATCAAGGAAGAATGTGCAAAGGCAGGATTACTGCTGAACATAAAGAAAACAAAAATAATGACTATGGAAGATATTTATAGATTCAACCTCAACAATAAAGAAACAAAAACAGTAAGAGAGTTCCTATAGGTTGGATCAAACATAGATCAGAACTGGGACTGCAACCAAGAAATCAGAAGACTAAGAATGGGGAGGGCAACTATGAAAGAACTAGAAAAGATCCTAAAAGATATACAACTAAGCAAAAAAGTTAGAATTGCACAAGTGACTGTATTTCCCATCACCATGCATGGATGTGAGAGTTGGATAGTTAAGAAAACAAATAAAAAGAAAATAAATTCATTCAAGATGTGATTCTGGAGAAGAGTGCAAAAGATACCATGAACAGCAAAAAAGAGAAATAAATGGGTCCTAGAACAAATCAGGCCTGAGACCTCCCTAGAAGCCAAAATGATTAAAGTTGTACTTTGACCACATCATGAGAAGACGTGACTCATTAGAAAAAACAATAATGCTAGGAAAAGTAGAGGGTAGGAGAAAGAGAGGAAGACCACACGCTAGATGGATGGACTCAGTTAAGGAGGTCACAGGTATGAATCTTCAAGAACTAAAGTAGTGGAAGATAGTGAGTCTTGGAGATGTCTCATTCACAGGGTTACCATGAGTCAAGATTGACTCAAGGGTAGTTAACAACAATAACAAAGTGTTTAATTAATAGAAAGGTTACTCTTATTGTTCACTATAAACTAATGGGAATGTAAAGGTTGTGGTGTTTTTGTTTTCTGAAAAATACAACTATAAGAGTAACTAACTTTGGCTTTAACTTTAAAAGTAACTTTCTCTGACTTCATCTCTGCAAATCATATACAAATATACAGTTGAGGTGCATTGGCTGGATCCTCCAGATTGGCAAATATCCTATACCATTTCAGAGATTTGGACTACTTTAAAGAATGTGGAATAAAAATTGCTGCCATATGATTTGCTTGGGGTTACACAGGCACCCTGTGAGAACCACTGACCTGAACACTTAAAGTAGTAGATTTTCACAGGGCAGGTTAACTCTAAGCTTATTTTTATATTTGCCATTTTTCAATGTTCCTTTAACAGACAAACAGAAATGTCAGAGAAAAAGAATGTGGGTTACAGAATGGTTTATCAGTGAAAGGGAGGTAATATTACAGAGGACTATGCACACATGTTATATATTCTGGCTGCAAAATTCTTTTTTCTGGCATGCATGGAGAAATCATAAGCATGCATCAAAATAAGGGTGACTAGGTTTTGTTTTGTTTTGTTTTGAGGTTAAAGAAAAGTCAAACTAAAATGTGTGAACCCAGCAAAAACAGTTGAGACACAATCCTAAAATATCTCTGACAGGAATGTTTCCAACTGAAGTTTCCTCAGCCCTAATCTGAGGAAGTTGGTGTCATCACTTGTGTGCTGACTGAAAGGAGACCTTGTTTCTTGGCTGCAAAGGTAGCCAAAAACTGGCAACATTTCCTCCTTCCCCGGCAAAAGTCTGGAGCTGGCTGAAGAGAAAAGGACAAGAAGAATAAAACATGATGGGAGAGATCAGTAATCCAGAGCAAGCCCAACTCCCCTGCTCCCTGTTTTCTTCACAGAAGCATAAAGAAAGGAGAGCAAAAGCAATAGGTTAATCTAGTTCAGTGATTCCCAAAGTGAGTGGTACTCTCCCCTGGGAATAGCAGGAAGATACGGGGGGAGGGGGGGTAAAAGGGGCAGCGGGAGCAGTGAAGGGGAAAGGGGCAACAGGATGGCTTTCTGCCAGAGTATTGAGATGCAAGAAAGACAAAGGGAACCAGCTGCTTTTAGTGCCATTGTGGGAATTAAGGTTGTATAAAACTTCTTCTGAGAGTCCCTGGGATGCAGGAAGAATGCAGGGATTCTTTCTCCTCTTACTTTCCAAAGCAGGAGACTGGTGTGTCAATGGGAGACATCTGCCTCCAGCTTCTGGCTCAGGAAGCAGAACTGACTCCAATTCTCCTACCTGCTTCTCCCACTCTTATGGATGGGACCAGGCTATATCAGGAGGATGGGTACCCCCAGAAGCCCTACCCTGTCTCCTCCTTTTCTCCCAGGGGGTGTTTGAAGATCAATGGACAGAGAAAGGAGAGGCCTCATTTGCCCCACTTTCTGACCACACCTTCTCTTCCACTGATCTCCTTGTATCTTGCAAGGTACCTTATTGCCATGCCTCATTTCTTCCAAAAAGCAGACATTTATTAGACAGCAGCATTGGCATTGCTAAGGTGATGGTTGTGTGTCAGCTGTTGCAGTTTGCACCCTCCATGCTCCCCTAATGACATCTCTGTCACAAGAGCAGAACAGACAAGAGACTTTTCAGTCACTGCTTAACCAGTTACTCAGTTGCTGCTCCCAGGGTGACTAGCTGACAAAGGGAGCAGCAACTCAGATTGGTTATTTTCAATGTGCAGTAGAACAGTAAGCCTCATATCAAGCAATACTCATTTGTGGGGTGGGGCACTAGGGTTATCACCCAAGGGGAAAGAGAGCGGTAGCCCCCAAAAGTTTGGGGACCACTGGTCTAGTCTTTACTAACAAAGTTGGCCAGATTTGTCCCACTTATGACCAGATGTCATAACCATAAAGAAGGACAAGATACTGCCAAATGTAGGACATTCAAGAAAAATGTAGGACATTACCAAATAAAAGCTAAAAACACTAATGCAAATTCATTTCTTGTGGTTTATTTACAGCTATGTTACATATACTATATTTTATTATGTAATCAATCATATTTTCTGATGATCCTAACTTTGTTAAAATGCCATGTTGCCATGCAATATACGTTTCATTTGTAGTTTTTGTATTTTCTCTCTAATTTCTCCTGTTTCACCCCACCCCTATTCCCCATGGTGCTTCTGATCTGCTTCAACAACCCAGATCCTCCTTTCCTTTCCACATCTCCATCAGAAAAAACAAACAAAACCACCGTATGGTCTTCTCCACAGCTCTTTGCAGCAGCCAGGGCAGCAATAAATCTATTGAGCTACCGGATAAACCTAAAAGAAGCACCCATCCACCCCCTCTACTCTCTCCATTACAGTGTCACTTCTGCCTTTTTGAATGCCTGGGTGGAAAAATGGTGATAGTAACTCTTTGGCACTTCCCTTCAAAGGAGCACCAAGAAGACTTGGGCTCTGGGAGATCTGAATGAGACATCTGTGTATATTTGTCAGGTTTTCTTCATTCAAGTAAAGCAAAGTTATCACATTAAAATTAAAGACTATGATCACTGCTAATGTAGTCACCATTTTCTTTGCTTTACCTTTTCATCCTTTTTGACATGTGTGTATTTTCTTAGCCCTGCCTATGCCTGGTCACTTGTCTGACACATCACATAGCCACCCGATACTATATTTCCCTTCTCATCCATCCAACCTTTAGGGTGAGCACAAACAGTTATGCCTGCTGGGATGTTTGCTAGGTCCTTTATATACTTTGTTACATGCCCCTATGTTTAACACTTGAGTGATGCACAAATCATATCAAAATCTCTAATTTTGGCCCCCAAACTAGCCTTCAACTTATACCTGTGTTATCCACACTGGACTGTGGTGTAATTGATGTGTGTGTAATTTTCCACTCCTCCTAGGACAGACCCTGCCAGGCAATCCACCATAATCCCCAAGTCAAGGGGGATATGTCCACACTACACCCAGATGAGGTCAGACTAATGAGACCATTGGGGAGTAAAGCCTCAGGACAGGCTTAGCAGATACTTTGTAAGTTGCAAATGGGACATTATCACCTACATTATCAGAAGGATGTCTCTCCAGATGAGCCTGGTGATGAGCTTAAGCAAGCACCCATTGCCACTTTGAATATTTCTAGACCATGACTTCACTCATAGATGTGGAATCACTTTTGCCCAGAGCCTAGATTTGGCCTATATAAAGTCCCCGAAATCCTTGCTTAGTGTGCTAGATTGGATTGCATGGGGACACTCTGCCTCTGTGAACTCTGACTGTCTCTGGTGCATCCGTTCACCCCGGCTCATGTCCCACGCCACATCACCTAATGGACTATGAAGCAAGTATCGCAGTTATTTCTGCCTCCAAACTTTTCCAAGCTAATTCCTGGTTTCCTGAGCCTTGTATGAATGTGTGTTTGTTAGTGATTAGCTAACGTGTAATTATAGAATTCTGCCTTCTGTGCAATTCCTTTGGTCCTCCTTTCTCTCGGTATACACTAAGGGAAATGGTCAACGTGGGTCTGTGTAGTCGACCCCAGTAAATATTTGAGCTAAATAAAATTCCCCTACATAGATTTTTGGTTACACTTGAGATTGAGTCATATACAAGAAAGGAAGAGATCACATTTTATTCAGCCGTTATTGACTTTTCTGAATTTCTTCTGTGTGATGTACTGCAATTTCTGTGTGTGGTGATGTGCTGCAATGATAAGTGACCACATATTCCTGTCTATACATATAGTCTTTCATTCTGAAGACAGTTGAAAATATCCAACTGCAGTAAGCAAAAAACTAATTGATAACCTGAACGCAGCTCTGCCATTCTGCATCTGGTGCTACTGATCAAGATTAGTGGTAAACTAGGAAAACTCCAATCTTTTGTTTCATAGGAAAAGTAGTAAAACTCTCTTGGGAAACAGATGCTCAAGCACCCTATTCACAGCATGATCCCTTAGGCCTAAATATGTTCCCTATTTGCTAATAACTAAAAGAAGCATTAAACAGTACCAGCAATGACAAAAGATAACTTTTACCACAGCACCTTGCATATTTTTACTTAATTTGTAGATTCCTTCAAAGTACAGGTAAGAAATAGCCTTACTGGAAGCTTCCAGTCACCACTCCTTGGCTTGCTGTATCCTTTGGTAGTAGAGATCTCATCCTGTAAGAACAAGAGAAAGATTCCAGCAGATTATTTCTCAGTCCGTGGTTATTGTTGAAGAATGATGCTGATATGGATGCTGGCAGGACTGGCTTTACCAGAAAACAGTGGGGAGCACATGTGTTCAGGAAACAAGGTTCTACATAGTGTGTTAGTTTTCTTGATTCCCATATACATCTCTGCCTGTAACTAAATATAATTAACAGGGAATTGTCACTGTCAATTTGCTTTCTTTGCAAAAGCTAACACCGAAAAAAGCTCATTTGGCAAGGCCCTGCTCTGAATTCCTTCCCTTGAAGAGTTTTCAAAGAAGTAGCCAGGTTAGTATCTTGCAGCATAAAAATGAGGATGGGAAGGAGAAGGTGGGAAGAATGTAGCTGCACCTTTAAGACTAACTGGTTTTTAATTCTACATGCAAAAAACCCCCACCAAAACAGTCTTAAAGATGCTGCTACATTCCTTCCCTCCTCCCTTCCTCCTTTTTTTCTCTTATACAGAAGTTACCTTACTTTTCACTTGGAGCTTCTCTGAAGCAGCCCCAGGTGCGGTACATACCACCAAGTGGCATACCAGCACCAATTTTAGGGTTAGGGACCGCGCAGCAACCATGCAGTGGTGCCCTGTGTACACGGGCACTATCATTGATATGTAAGCATCATTGATACATCAACCCTGCAGTGGAAAAAGAACCCACTTTTCCCGGGTTCTTTTTCCTCCAGAGGGAACCTGAGCAGTTTGGCAGCTGCAGCTTCCCTTCGGAGGATAGTAGGCCGCCGGCAGGCCGCCCTGTTCGGACAGTCTTTCCCAGGCCCCAGTGTGGTATACAGACTCCTCCCTAGCAACTTGTCAAAAATGTGCAAAATCTTTCTTGATTTCAGTTAGGTTCTTTGAAAATAAACTGTTTTCTCTTCTCTCCTTGACATGGATTTTGTTAAAACACTAACTATTCTGCTCCACCAGAAACAATGCTGTTTTGAGTGTTGGACTAGGACTCTGGGAGACCAGGGTTTGAATCCCTACTCAGCCATGGAGACCCACTGGGTGACCTTGGGCAAGTCACACTCTCTCGGCCTCAAAGGAAAACAAAGGCTAACCCCTTCTGAACATATCATGACAGAAATTGTTGGAATTTGTCTTTTTTGAGATTCTTTAAAAACTCAGGAAAGCAGAAGAGATTGTTTAATCTCACCAGCAGAGCAAACACAACAGAATATAGGTGAGCAGGAAATTAGGTCCGATTTATCCTCCAGCCCACATTTCCCCAAATAAGACAAAGTCTCTTAGAGTGAAAATAATAAGTTTACTTACAAAATCATGTGTATGAAGGAACACACAGGTCTAGTTTCATGTTTCAAAGAAGATGGGGTAAAAGGTAGAGTACATGCTTCTTAAGAAAGTTTCGCTTAGCATGCAAGGGAAGGCATGTTCTCCGGAGAAGAAACAAGGAAAGAGGGGAATGGCGATTCTCTCAGGGACAAAAGGTGAGGTTTGCTCTGAGTAAACAGGAATACCCCATGTTCATCTTAGGGTTGTCAAATGTCAGAAAAGACCTGAAGGTATTCAAGAACTGCTTCTCTCTCTAGCATTACTCAAATGCTAATATTCTATAGACATTTTTTTCTTTTTCTTTTAAAGTTGATACACATGGATGGAATTATATAAATTACATGCTTATGAATAATTTTTTAAAAAGTATGAAAATGCACTGCTCTTTCTGTGTGTATATGTGTGTGTATACCTACTTAAGCACAATCACACCCAGAAAACCACTGTAAATAAAATTTTGACTCTTACATGAATCTTTTGCTCCTTTTTTAAAATGCCCATTTTGATCCATTGCATTTAGTTAATATTTCAGTCTCCACTTATTCTCCATTGTTCTCTCCACATGAAAAAAAGTAGGCTAGGAAGTGGTAGTATTGTCTATTCTTTCTTGCCACTCTTCTTTGACACTTAAGAAGTAATGTATCTGTGCAAATGTCAGATATTTCTGAGGGTAAATAGGGTTGGCTCCAGACTTATGCCATGGCTTATTGCTATGGAATTCTGGGATTTGTAGTTTTGTGAAATGTATAGCCTTCTGCAGTGAGGATGCAGCCTTAGCTTCCAAAGGGAGTTTAAGTTTGATCTGTCCAGAAAACATTTGTCTTCTTAGCCATCCATGGTATTCTCAGTACTCTTCTCCAGAGCCACATCTTAAACGTGTTGATTTTTTTCTATTGGCTTTATTTTATTTTTATTTTACTGTCCAGCTCTTGCATCCATACATGGCGATGGAAAATACAATGGCTTGGACAATCCTCACTTTAGTGTATAGGATTATGTCTTTGCATTTTATGATCGTGTCCAGTTCTTTCATAGCTGTCCTTCCCAATCCTAGTCTGCTTCTGATTTCCTGGCTGTAGTCTCCATTCTGATTAATATTTGAACCAAGGTATGGGAACTTTTTGAGTATTTCAATTTTCTCATTGTCTAAGATGAATTCTTGTAGCTTAAGTTTAACATATCATAATTAGAAAGTTCTCAATGGGATTTTCTTTTGGTTTTTGGAATACTGAAATAGTTGGCATTGTTCTCAAACAGAAACCAGTTGCTTAGCCATCTTTCATTATTCCTTCTTTCCTCATCTTTATACAGAAGGCTGTGTACATGGCACTTCCTATAGCTTTCAACACCTTAAATTCATTTGTCTCTTCTGTCCTTTATATTACCGCTGTATTAGTGTGCGTTAAGAAAACATCAAAAAGACAACTTGTTGTGATACACATATGAGTACATCAAAATTCTTTCAGAGGAATATTAAGGAGGATGTTTGTGTCAGTGAAATCCTGTGAAAAACAAACAAACAAACCGAATATTGATCTATTTTAATCCCATAAGGTTTTGCTTTACTTCTACCAATTCATTTTTGTACATCAATAATGTTTGTTAAAGGGATAGGTGCAAAGAAACTGAAAGCTGTGGACAGTCCAGTCCTAGCTGTGGGAAATCCAGTTCTTGAATTAATTGTGGAAGTTCTCTGGGGGTTGTCCACATGGGCCAAATAAAATGATCCCAAGGAGTCCAGATGACCCTGGGCCCAGTTCTTAGTTCTGGTGCAAACGGTCTGAACAACATCCAGCCAGCCTGAGGCATATCAACCTTAAAACATTCTTTTAATATAACACATTTTGCTCCAGATCTTCCCAGAAGAACCAAAGACCTCTGTTGCAACACTGGGAGGCTATTGACGATGTGTCCTGCGGTGCCTTGCTGTGCTGGCCAATGGCAGCACCACTGCCATGTGTCATTTGCTCTGAGGTCAAAACGAGGTGCCCAGACATGTGATCAACACTATGTGTCCATTCTGACTTAAGAGTGAGCAGCTTCCATCATCGGTGGTGGTGCCAACTGGAGCAGTGGGACATACATACAAACAGCTCCCCAGCATCAGAATGGAGTGTCTGGTAATGAGGGGGGCAGCTTCAAGGCCAGAATACTTTGGGCACCTCCTAGAATATTCTGGCCCATTTGGACTTGGCCCTAGTTCAGTTATATTTCATGACAGGAGGACTGTACAACAGAATGAATAACAGAATCAGTAAGGGAAGGGAACATGAGAAGCCACGATTGTAATGAAATTATATGACAACTTCTTTTCATTTATACTCAGTGGAAAGAGTTGTGTGCTTAGAATAAAAAAATACTTTTTGGCCACAATGCCCAGAATCCCCCAGCCTTCATGGTCATGGCTATTCTAAGTTTAGAGAGAAAAAGAGAGATAATTTGCTTAATTCATATATAATGGTCCAAGAAAGGCTTTCTTTTAACCACTTTCACTCCATGCATGGCTACAAATCACCGTATATATTTACCAAGTGATCAGCTTGAGTGGAAAAGCAAATGTTTCTCACAGCACTGAAACAAAGTAAGTAGGGCAAGGCTAAATGGCAACTGGTGCTCCAATATATACAGTTGTCACTGATATAATGTAAAGTCAGCCTGCACTCTTTGATGTTCCATAAACATGTCATTTTGAGCCGAGTCAGTTTTGCCGGAATTTCATCAGCAAAGGCACAACAAACAGCTCCAATTAAGCTCCATTGCTGTTTATCCTTTACCTCTTTAAAATGCCCTTATATTACCAGCAGGGTGGTTTGCAATGTTTAGTCTCTAGCGGAGATGATATTTAAGGACCTAAAAGCCTTCAGGCAAATTCACTCCCCCTTTCTCAACTTAATCCACCGGTTAAAGAAGAGTATGGTGTAAAAGACAACAACAACCAACCCATTTTGAATTATGCTTTTATAAAATGTTTAGACAGAGTCAAGTTTTTTTTTTTAAAAAAAAGCAATCTGGAATCACAATGATTCAGCCTAGTGATTGAATTAACAGTTCTAAAAACTGGGTGTATTACAATGCAAGTATACTGGGGGTCTTTGAAAGAGTAACATTCACAATTGTTTTATACACCCCCTCAGATCTCTGGTCTATGTCACTCAGAATTGTCTATACAGTGATTCTCAATCTTTGGGGCTCTAGATATTTTGGATTTCAATTCTGAATTCTTGAGCATTGGCCACACTTGCTAGGCCTTCAGGGTGCTGAAATGCCACATATCTTGAAAAGCACATGTTAGGAACCACTGATCTACTTTTTGAGTAGGTTTTCATGGCTTGAGACAAAAGTTTTTTCCTAGCCCTGCTTGGACTCTGGAAAAGATGCTGGGGATTGAACTTGGGACCTTGTCCATATGAAGGATGTATTCTGCCACTGAGCTATGGCCCCTTCCCCTGTGAATTTGTATTCTCACAGGTGGCAGGAATGAGTTATAATGTGGTGACTTTGTAAAAGGCCTTCACAGCATGTGATCCAGCAAGCTAAATTCACTCCACCAGCCACATGTTGTGGCCTAACAGACGGTTCACAACTGCCTCTATTTTACAATTTCAAGCCAAAAACAAGAATCAGGTCATTTGTCCAGTGTTAATTGTTAGCTGTTTAGTTCTGGCTGGTCCACCATGGTTTATGTTATACACCTGCTCATAGGATGCTTTCAGTCTGTATTCTGATCTATTACTAATTTTGTAACCTGTGTTATCAATCTATATATCAAAAATTAGAAGTAAGGCAGTGGGAGTGGGGGTTGGATGAAGCAAGGCAGGGTAGAGTCACAGGAAATCTGTCCCCTAAGTGATGAAAGAGGAAAGCAACCATTCAATGATAGGTAGATTTTATAATTTACTGTATTAACTGAAACTAAGTGATAGATGGGCTGTGCAGACAGAAGGAGGCCACAGCCCCAGAAGGAGCCAAATGCTGCGGCCTCCAGAGGGACCAAAAAGAACCTGCTACTGGGTGGGTTCTCTTTGCATCCGCAAAGGGACGCCATTGCCATGCTTGCATGCCATGATAGCGCCCCTTGTGCGTAGTGCTATTTGGGCACTGCACTCGATGGACATCATCATGGTGTGCTCCGTGTGAACAGGCATATCCCAAGATGGCACCCGGGTGGCAGAACTAGAGCTTGGAGTGTATAAACGCTCACCCCAGTTCAGTCCTAGTTCACAACTAGTTCACCCCTAGTTAAATGGGATAGTTTAACTTTTAAAAAATAACATTTTCTTTAATCATTGTATTGTAGCTATACTTTGTTTCAACCTGTGAGCTTTCTTGGGTCCTATGCTGGGAAATTAGAAATGAAAAGTGTTTGAAAATATTTCAAAGAATGATAGAAAAACATGTTTTTCAAGTTTCAAGAAACCCTGATAAGAGGAATCTTGTACTGATGGGAATCTTCACAGTTCAAGATGTATTTGGTGCAAAATTCACATGTGTTTGCTTTGCACTGAAACCAGTACTTCCTGTACAAAAAATGCTGGGTTTTGTGCAGAACAACTAGATGTGAGTTTTGTGCAGAATAAGTCCTCAGTTACAAACAGGCTAAAGAAAGCAAAGCAAAGCAAAACAAATTGCTTGTTGCTTTCTTCAAGAAGAAATTATAGATGAAGGCAGGCTATAAATAAAATAAATTTTGGGAGCACCACTTGACCAGCCTGCCTGCTTGCCTTCCTTCCTTCCTTTTTTACTTTCTTTCTCTTTTTCATCCCTTAGCTGTTCACTCCTACTTGTCTGTGTCATGGAACATACATGAAAGCAACTCTGGTGGATGGTGGAGGAGATCCCCAGGACTGTGGGCTTTGTTGGGTAAAGATAGTAACACTTTTGTTGGCTGCTCCCAGATTATGGAAATGAGTCCAATAGGGTTCTAAAACAATGATAACAACTACAGCTCTGTTGGTACCAGTGGAGGACATCCTATCTTTTTCTTTAGCTCCTACCAGGAGGAGCAAATTTAGGTAAAAACATTGATGGTGGCAGATTTAAATATCTGTAAATTAGACACAAGAGTTATTCAAGGGCAGTGTGGAGGCTCTGATCCCTTCTCCTTCTCCTCTTCCCAAAGTTTTTATGTATAAAATTTACACACAAGTTGAGTTGAATATTGAATATTGAATTTTCTTAAATAAAACTGTTCTAATTTGAATTAGGTTATTTTCTTATAAAAATGTTAAAAATATGAATATACATGAATGTGCTAATGAAAATATGCACACTAAATAAACAAAATGTTTTTTATTTATATACTACATTGGTGTGTGTGTGTGTGTGTGTGTGTGTGATGTCTGCATGGGTTCCAAGAGTAAACAGTTTGAATATCATTGGTTTAGTGAGTTTTCATTACAGCAACAATGACATTGCTGGACAATCATGGATGCTTTCATCAACATCATGATTGCTCTGAAGAGCTGGGTCATGCCACAAAACTAAGGACAGGGTAATTTACAAATGTTGGTTTCACTACATAACTTTCCCCAGAGAGCAGATTAATTTAGGCCCACATTTAAATCAGTTTACAAATGCAGCAAAATTCATTTTAGAAGTTAGCATGGACATTTATACAGATTTGTGTGTTCATTCTCTCCTAACATACATTTTAGTACACACTTTTCCTTGATATATTTTTTCCTTCTGATTTATTCTTTATTATTATGATAAATGACCAGAATTCAGAAAAGGATAAAACTGAGCCTGTTGTTAGAAATGCTAGGACTAGATAGCCTAAAAGAAAAGATATATCCTTTACAGGTTTGCTAAATACTGATAATTTCTATGTAATTCCATCTTCTTTTTATTTCACGCACACCTCTCATATACACATTTCTAAGCTCAAATTTCTTTGATATACACATCTTCGTGGGTGTGTTTTGTCTCAGAACTGGGCTGGAAATTTCTGGAAAAATGCGAATTTTGGCCCAGAAGTCCATTTAGAGAGTTGACAGGTGCAAATTGGGTAAGTTTATACAGATTTTTGGACATGAGATACTCCTCCTACAACTGTATATTGCATTAACCATTTAAAAAAAAAGATCAGGCCCAGAATCTGTAACCTCTTGGCTAAATTCAATAAACAGAAAGCTACAGGGAAGGGAACATCTCATCTTAAGACACTTCAAAGTGAAATACAAAACGAAGCTAGACATTTATGGCGTAATGTTCTTTAAGTTAGCAGAGCAAATAAAGTCAGCTTCTCCTTATTGGCTGTTAACCACAATAACCTACTCAATTTCATCTTTTGAACATTTCATATGGGGATTTTCATTTTATTTTATTGACTACGAAATATCCAGTTTTCTGGCTGGAGCTTATTATGTAAAGAAAGCATAAAAGGACTCATTACTTTTTAACTACCAACAGAGAAGGAAAAGAGTACACATGTCTTATTTGCTGGGAACACACCATTGCCATGGCACTTCAAGCAATGGACAGTGTGGCCTCTTGTAGTGTGTGTGTGTGTGTGTGTGAGAGAGAGAGAGAGAGATAGAGTAAAAGATAGGCAGAGACACAGACTGCTGAAAGCAAAACCAAATTTGCACTCTGTTATACGGGCCCAAATGAAATAAAGCTGCAGAACTGAGAACCAAATATTTATTCTTAAACTAGTCCATAAAATGACCTTGGAATCAGCTGCACTTGGGCATGCGTAGGTAAGGAAAGAGCCTATGAAATTATTTCCAGCACCTTCTTTAGCATACATTTATTTATGTATAGTATTTGCTTCATGCTCTGTACCTGGAAAGGATCTCTTACATAGCAAGAAGCCAAAGTAGTCCTTATCCTCAGGTTTATAATGCATAGAGACATGAGACATGACACAAAAGGAAAATGGGATGAAGAGGGAAAAGGAAAAGAAAGGGGGGGAAATTCAGATACAAGTTCGTAATGTGATGAGGTTCTTTAGCTTGCTGGCTGATAGCTGGGAGGGAGCCAAAGCCCAATGGATCTGGCTTCTCAGGAGGACTGTTGGTGGCCCTGCTTTCTTCTCTCCTTCTGCTACCACCTGGGTAAGTAGCTACAGGATGGCAGGGTGAGACAAACAAAGGAAAATATAATGTTCATGAGAGACTAATTTTCAAGAGTATTTCTTCTCCCTCTGCTTATATGTACTTGTGTTGTAGCTCAACTAGGCAAAAGATTGGTCTACAGTGGTGCCTCGGGTTACGAAAGTAATTCGTTCCGCGGCCGCTTTCGTAACCCGAAAAGCCTTCGTAAGCCGAAATGCCATAGGCGCTAATGGAAAAAAAGCCGCGGTTCCCTTTAAATTAGCGCCGATTTTTTTCGTAACCCGAAAAAACATTCGTAACCCGAAACAATAATTCCCTATGGGATTTTTTCGTATCCCGAAAATTTCGTAACCTGGGTAATTCGTATCCCGAGGTACCACTGTACTGTCCCATTTAGCCACCACTGCCTTTCACGAGTCTCAAACTAACAGCCTTTTAAAAGAGATACTAGACAAAGGCCTACATCCCATTGGTTATTCCAGCTAGAGTGCAGCCATTTGCTCAATGGGATTTCACCATGTGTCAACACATCATTCATCAACTGATTCAATGGATCTACTCCAGTTGGAACTAACCAAAAGAATTCCAGCCAGAGACCAAGTCTGGGACTGCAAACATGTTAACTATTTGTGGTTCTACTAAGATATTACTCCCCCCCCCCCCATGACACAAAAGGGATACAGAAATAGTTTAAAATATGAATTTCCAACACAACTTTGTGAAACAGAAGGCTGGTATATTACAGTGCTGTTACAGGGAGTCACAATGACTCACAGGAAGAAATGGCCACTCCATTAAAAAGCCTCTGCCCCACTTTGGCCAGTTCTATCTGCACTCCTGCACCCCACTGCAACCCTAATGCCATAGAACATACTGTTTGTAGGGTGCATGTGTACGGTTGAAATACTAATACAGTTAGCCCTTTATATTCATGGATTCTGCATCCACCAATTCTAACATCCATGGTTTGAAAATATTCTTTAAAAAATGGCAGTTTTGTATAAGGGATATGGACATCATTTTATTGTGTGTATGTAATGGGACTTGCGCATCCAAGGATTTTGGTATCTGTGAGGGTTCTGGAACCCAGAAGATATCAAAGGCCCACTGTAATTAAACAATAATTTAATAACAATAGTAATGTTATCAAGGATCCTCAAACTACATTTAAGTGTGCATACCTTCAAGCCTCTTGTTCACTTATAGTGAGCCTGTGATTTTCATATAATTTTCTTAGGCAAGAATCCTCAGAGGTGATTTTGCCTGTTTCTTCCTCTGAAATAAAGCTTACAGCACCAAATATTTGTTGGCAGTCTCCCATCCAAGTACTAATTAGGGCTGACCCTGCTTAGCCTTGAAGATCAGATGGGATTTGGTGTCTTCAGGGTATTTAGCCCCTGCATGGTATTTTAAACCTGCAGTGAGACCAGACTGAAGGCTAACCATCTCAGTTCTTATTTAGAATTACTTGATACAGCAAAATTCATGGCCTTCATGAAGTGTTTTCCTGACGTCTACAACTGCCTTGGTGATATTTGTTATGCTCATATTTTATAGTATTATAAAATGGTAGCCTTATTTAGCAATTGCTGGAAATGGAGCTCACACAACAAGAGGAATCTCTGGTTCAGATCATGCTTCTGCTATAAATGGTAGCACCTCCTAGTGTCAAAACAAGAGATTAAAGTTTACCAGTTCTCCATTTGGGTAGCTGGGCTATTAAACCAGTTAATACATCAAAAATAATTGGTAATAAATATTTTAAAAAATACATAAATTGGTAATCCCAAATTTTATATCATGAACCTGAAAGAAGAAAAAATGAGCTGCAGTATTTTGCTTGTAACATCTTCTGATTATACAAACTGAATGCCTATTAATTTTGTAATGTGTGTGTGTGTATATGTACATTTGTGTACTAGCCTCATAGTAAAATGTGTCTATTGCTTCTAACAAGAAATAAGGAAAGATGAGAGATGATGGGAGTTGCAAGCCAACAACTTCCCTATCCCTGTTGTACATTGTAAAGAAATACACTTTCAGTATTTTGTGACCTCATTGCCATTTACTGATAACATATTGCAGTACTTCAGTCAATTAGACACATACTGTAATATAATTGTATTTTTCTGTGTCACGAATAATTTGGACACAATTTCTGAAACACAATATACTACGTGTGACAATAGTTTCGCTGTAAGAACAACTTTGACCAAGCATACTGCAGGTTGCCTTCCATGGCTAGGCTGCCACCCATCTGCTCTGGGTGTCAGTCTGACCTTTCAGATTCAGCATCTTGAATAGTTTCCTTAGAGTTCAGACTAGACCCACTGCTCCACTGATATGGGCTGCTGTCACACTGCAAAAATAATGCAGTCTAGCACCACTTTAACTGTCATGGCTTCATCTTATGGACTCCTAGGATTTATAGTTTTGTTATGACACTGGAGTTCTACAACAGAGAAGGCTAAATATCTCACAAAACTACAATTAGTCTATAGTATATGTGGTAAAGCAATGGAATGTTGTTCATACCAAAAGGGTCATTTAAAAATATAAAAGAAAGACACATTCTGACAGAAGTGGGAAGTCTGTTTTAAAGAGGTAAGTGAAAGATTGGGGTTGTAAACAAGTATGTGTACATGTTTATGTAAGTATTTATTGTGTATGCATTTGTAGATTTTATGTCTCTCTTTTGTTATTGTTTGTCCTTTTTTCTCTCCCCACCACACTTATGTTCTTTTTTTTTTGTCCTGAGTGAGTGTTGGAAACTTTAAGAAAAAATAAATTTAACAGCAAAACTACAAATCCCAAAAGTTCATAGCATTGAGCCGTGACAGTTAAGGCAGTATCAAACTTCATTCATTCTGCAGTGTACATGCAGCCATGGAAGCCAATAGTCGTCATTGATAGCCATCTTGGAAACACTTACTTAAGAGTCCCATCATAGATTTGCATAGGATTATAGTATTACTTTTCATTTAAACAGATAGGTTTAATTCCAGCTTATTCAAGTAATTGTTGAGGGAGAGCAAGATAGTTGTCCTCTTAAAGCAAGAGTGAGCAACTGTAGCTTTTCAGAACTTTTTGGACTGATGCTCCAATAATCATTGCCAGCATAATGTAGTGGTTTGAGCATTGGGCCACGGTCTGAATTGGAAGTCCACTGGGTGAGTTTGGACAAGTCGCACTCTTTTAACCTCAGCATAAGACAATGGCAAACCTCCTCTGAATAAATCTAGCAAAAAAAAAAAAAAAAAACCCTAGGACAGAGTCATCATAAATTGGAATCAATCTGAAGATATCTGACAACAACTCCCATAATCCCTCACCACATTTGTGCTGGCTAGGCCTTCTGGGAGTTATAGGTAAAAAGCATCTGTAGGGCTACAATAGCCCACCCTTGTATTACAGCCAAAATGAACTGTAGGATAATGCCCATGTGAGGACAAAATTGTGAGCAAACTTTGAGGTCCATCTGCAATTGGGATATTAAGCACAAAAAGAAGGGGAGAAGAGAAAGCGTATGAGAAGCAGCTGTAGTTTGTGCCTCTCAAGATAGAGTGCAGGAGGTGTTGGTGAGATTTTATTAGGGTTAGCTCATCATGGGTGAACAAATGATTTCAGGCTGCACCAAAGTCTATCTAAACAAACCAAGAATGGGTACTTGTGCTTTGAAAATCTAAAAGCCAGCAGGCTTTCAATTATATTTAAAACATAAACAAAATACACATGCATTCAGAAATCTACATCTGCCCCTCACTCTTCATTTATGCATTTCCAATTATGTGTCTGCTCCTGTTATTCTCTAATGTCATACCTCAGTTAGGGCTTGGGTGGGGTGCAGAAAAGAGGAACAACTGTCTTTTTGAATCATTCTTTGGTCTGACCCGAAAACTGCATAAATGAGTCATGAACTGGATTAAGAATAAACATTCAGCAACAGCCAGGTTCCATGAGATTCCACCAAATCAGATCAATGGCTCATCCAGTGCATTATTTGTTTGTCAAATTTGCATCTCACCTTTCCACCAGATGCTGCCCAATGCAACTGAAAAGGACACAAACACAGAACCATTATTATCACCATTAAATAAAACAAAACAGCCACATGGCATGCATTGTTTTCATGTTTGCTATAGTCATGCACCCTGTTTGGGAGACATCTGCACCTGGAAGTAAGCTCCAGCATGTATGTCTCCAGCTGAGTAACATAAATAAGGTGTGTGGCCTATGCAGTTCCTGGACCAGTCTAGTAACCAGGCCTGCAAATGCTTAGCCCCATTTAGAAAATCCATGACAGCACCAATTAGCTGCTCGAAAGGGTAGCTTGGGCTGCTTTCCATACAACCTCAAGGGGAAGGAGTTTTGGCTACAGTATCCTGGAATTTAATCCAATGTTTCACTAACTGAGCCAGCTGCGTTGCTTGGCTTTTTGAGCTTGTAATCCTATGCAACCTTCAATGGGGAGTAAGTCCCATTAAACTTGCAGGGGAATTGCTTCTGAGACTGACTAGGCAAGCAGAGGATTGCATTGCCAACCATTTAAATGTTACATCTTTCAGAACTCTCAGGTATACGGATCTCCTTACAACACAAAAGATTTTAACTCCTACCTAAAGCATGCAAGCTTTTCTCCATTATTTGTTGGAAAGAGAAAATGGTTGATCTAGTGCCAGATTATTTGTTTTCCATTGTTGGCATCATACCGAAAAGGCTCTTATTTGATGTAGATGGCTTGGGGGGGGCCACAAAGTTGGGGGGGGGATTATACATCAATTTGTAAAGTTCTCCCTCCCCGATAAATTTGTGGCATATATGTGAGCATATGGCTCTGCGTCTGAATTTTTGTTTGTTTGTTTAGTTTCTCCTTTCTTTCTATTTTGGTTTGCTGTCACAAATGTTTTAATTATCTTCTGCGTTGCTTTTTCAGTTACGCATTGTCTCTGTTTCTTTTTGACTTGGGGGCAGCTGTTGAGCTCTCCAGATTTAGGGCTCAAATCTGCTCATGGTTATGCGTGAGCACATTGCGACATATCTTGCATTTTAAATAATAATAATAATGCAACAACTTCCTATGGGTCATAATGTAACATTTCATCCCATGTGCAAAGCAGGAAGTGTGGTAGGGCAGACAATGACAAAAACTACCTTTTGAGATTTGTACATTTCAGCATTATTTTCCATATCTGAGGACACATCCAAACAGATTTAAAAGTCCTCAATTTTGTCCCTGTTCTTTTTTATTTTGTGTGTGTGTGTGTGTGCTTGTGTATCCCTTCAGGTTACCCATTATCCCCATGCATTTCATAGAGTTTTATTAGTCAAGGAATACCAGAAGTGGTTTTACCAATTCCTTCCTTTGATTTTACACTGGGTTAAAATAAACTGACCTGGGGGGCTGGTATAAGAAACCTCTGGTCATAAAGGGCACTGACAGAAAATATTCTGGGAATCTGTGGATCTCCAAAATAAAATCAGAACAAAGAGGAACAAAATCTGTGACAATCTGCTCTTTTTAATCAGTCTGGATGTACCCTGAGTTTGGCAATGAATGCTTCTTTGGGTGGACAACCATTATTACAATTCATCCATCCTGTGCAGTGGGCTGGAGCGAAGATGTTGCAAAGGTTGAAACAGTTCCTTTTTCGGGGGGATGACAAATCCTAGAACCCCTAGCTAGTCTGGCCAGTGGCTATACTGGCTGGAGGATTCTGGGAACAGTAGGATCTTATGACATGAAGTTTAAAACAATCTCAAGCTTCCTGGGCTGGAGCTGGTATGTGGGATGGAGGCAAGTATTAGCGCATGTTAAATCACCACCTAAGCACCACTTGCCATCAGTCTGGGTCCAAGCCAGGTCCCAGCCATGCTCCACCAGCACTTTTTTGATGTCAGAAGCTTTCCAGCTTCTAAAAAGTGTTGCAGAGCACAGCTGGAATCCAGGTTGATGGCGGGTGACGATTAGGCATCAATTTAGCATGTGATAATCCTCACCTCCATGTCACATCCTGTCTGCAGCCCGGGAGGCTTGACACAGTTTTAAAGTTCATATGATAAGCTCTGTAGTCTAAAAAGGAACTGTTCCAAGCTCTAGGGTATAAAATTGGGAGTCTGCCCTGGGTGCCGAAAAGTTAAGTTGTGACACCACACCCAAACTCCACAGAGGCCCTAGTAAACCATGTAATTTATCTGACTCAGATTATATTTTTGGAACAACTCTAGTGACTACCACAAGGGAGAAGAAAGCAAAATCCCGAATGACACAGACATTTTTACATCATGCAGCTGTTCTTCACTTTAATTTACAATACTGCTGGCCTCATAAACAGTATAGGCTGGTTGTTTCTACAGATAAAAGTCCACTGCTCAAAGGCAAAATATTTTCAAGACAATGTACAATAAGAGTGAAGGGGGGCAGGGAATGGAGTTCTTCCCTGCTCCCTTTCTCAAACCATGTTAAAGCTGTTTTGTGAAATTAAGCTGGAAATATCATAAGTGGGAAATGACCACAGAATAAATAGGAACCTTTCAGAATGGCAGAAAACATATGTTATTTATTTTCCTTGTAAACAGAAGTGGCAGATTCAATCAGCAAGAAATATCAGATCATTATGACCATTTTAATCATAAAAAGGAGGGGGGTTTCATAGGTTTTGTTTATGGTGCATTTAACAGCATTTTCAATTTATCGTCTAAGGAAGTCAATAACCCTTATTTACCAATATGCAAGAGATAAGCAAAAGTATTCCTTTGACTCTCAAAAGGAACTGAAATCAAGGTGGAACAATTAAGTGTGTGTTCTGTTACCTTTTGCACTCTTCATAAGCATATGGAAATAATTAAAATGCAAAACATTTGAAAGATTTACAAAGAGAGGTCACAATTCAACACAGAATCAGGCACAGAGGCCCAAGGATATCGAGAAGCTAGGGCACCATTTACAGAGTGCCAGGGGTGAGGATGGGGAGGGAAAGACTGAATCCTACTTCCATTCTTATCATCTTTCCTTATTCTAGACCCCAAGTGATTATTTTTAAAGGACAGTTTCTGACCAGCTTCCTGTTCTTAGCCACAAAGCAAAAAAATGTTAGAAAGAATTAAATGGGCTAATATACATGATCTGTCTCCCTTTCAATTCAAGGGGAAGGCAGCTTTTTAGCCTGCATAGATGATAAGAATGGAAGTAGAAGTCAGTCTTTGTACATGTGGATAGAAACTTGTAGCATGTTTTTGTAATTTCATTGCATTAGTTTTCATATTTGTTTTACAGTTGTATTCATTTTATTGCTTTTCTTCCCCATAGGCTTTCTTTTCTTTTCTTTCAGGTTATTTATCATCATCATCATCATCATCACCACCACCACCACCATTATTATTGTTATTATTGGCTGGCTTTGTGAATTGCAATTATGGAGTTGTAACATAGAGGAACAGATCTGAAAAGACTCCATATTCAGTAACAGCACATAGGTGTATTACAGACTGTGCCAAAGGGGTTGCCTGTCAGTGGCTTAATTCCCTCCGGAGGGAAGCCACAGCTGCCAAATCACGCAACTTCCCTCTGGAGTAAAAATAACCCAGAAAAACTAGGTTCTTTTTGTGCTGCTGGTCGGATGTAATGAACGTGCAGTGGCACACTCACAGCGTAAGTGCTGTGCGGCACCGTGCGGATGCTGCACAGCACTTACATCACAATAGTGGTGCCCGTGTACATGGGATACTGCCATTGTTACACCGCCTGCATGTACTAGGGTTAGGGACCATGCGGTTGCCGTGCGGTCCCTAACCCTAGTATCGCCACTGCCACACCACAAAGGGACCGTCTGTCTCAGGCCATAGTCATGATTGTAATATTATTGCCTCAATTGTTAAATGCCCCACCAAATCCACCTTAACAGCCAGCAGTTGCATTGAGCAATGGAGGTTTCTGAAGCTGCCAAGTGAGGCACAAGGAGGAGGGTGTTCCTAGCTTGCTTCCACCAGCAAACAAAGTTGCAATGAGGAATTGTGAGAGAGGTTGTGCTTCAGATTCACACAGCATCACTTGCTGGTGGGAGTAAGACAGAAATATCATCCTCCTTGAGCCCCACTTGGCAACTGAACAGACAATGTGAACGTAGCTGTTAAGGTGGGCTGGGGGCGGGGTCGAGCCAGGAGACATTATGCATTCCTAAGTGGCTTTCCATAGCTGAATGTGGATTTGAACCCTCGTCTCCCAGAGTCCTAGTCCACTACTCAAATCACTGCACCATGCTGGTAGTGATTTGCTACTCCTGCATTTGTAATCCCAAAAGCGTACTGTTCAACGGTGACTTGTTCTTACGTCTGCAGACATGCTGACCTCTGTGTTTTCATACATCAGCCTAGATTTCCCTGATAGCTACTGAAACATGAAAGCATGAACCATGTTCCAAAATGATCACTTAGGAGGCTAATTGTAGAGAAGAGGCAATGTGATACTTAGAAAGTAGCCAGCTGAGGTCAAATCTGTACATAATGATCAGGTTTTTGGACGTCTCTTTTAATTTGCTTTTAAACAAATCTGGGCTGGAGGTAAGGAAGGGAGCAGGGGGGAAAATACCATCCCTCACATTTGGCAGATTCCTCAGCTTGGGAAACCTTATGTCAGAGGAAAACAACATAACTTTTTCTTTCTGATTAGATTGGTGCATTTCCTCTGATATTATAGTTCCGGTGTAACCTGGTTTAAGAAACACTTTATGTGGCATCTTGTAGGAAAAGAAATGTAATCTTAAGCAGATGTATAACATTCTCTCTTTAAGGCCAGTAATACAGATGGGAGAATTTTCAGAGAAGATTTTTTTTTTCCTACCAGTGGAGGGGGATGGAAACAGCAGCCAGGTCTCCTCAGCAGTTCTATAACACTTTTTCTGCATGTGTGGTCTCTAAAGTACTCTGGTGATAAGGGTAATTTCCCTCTATGGTGGAACATTTCATCATAGAAAATAAGGAAGCCTTTCCAAAAACCAAACAGGCAAAAATTAGCAGACAGAAATGCTCTCTGTTGAAAAGAATAGGAATGATGTCCCCAAAGAGAAGGGCATCCTTTGCCTTGTCATAGTTGATTCACAAGTTCATAGATAAGTATCCTTCAGTTAACAAAGTCAATGTGCTGCTGGGGATTACTTTTTCAACAGCAAATTTGATAACTGAGGCAGAAATAACATAGAAAGAATAGGAACAGCTACCTACACTTCAAATAGAAAATGGTTTCAACATGTCCCAGCAAACTTTTTATTCAATACTAAACAATATGCACATGTGAAATGAAACAATCAGGTTAGGTAAGCCATGAATAAGTAAACAAAAGCATTTTAAACCCTTTAGAGACCACATGAAGGCTTCTTCTAAAATGCATCCAAGGATGACTTTTTGTTTCATTAGCCTCCACTTTGGTTATGATTTCCATTTTGGTAGCTGGACTTATGGATCTATGGGTTTTTTTTTAACATGCTTGGGGGAGCTGATGAGGCAGATTTGTCTGCTTTACCCTTTTCTGTTTTGCTGTTCACACATGCTCAATAAAGGATTGTGGAAATAGCTGCTATTTGCCTTACCTCGTGTAGGCAGGTAGAAATGGCTGCACTAGGATGAGCTAAAACAGAATCCAACTCTTTTGCAGATCAAGCATTGTTTGCTATAGATATTGATGGTTCAATATTTAAAACTGCTTCCACTGGTAAACAGGTGTGGTGAAAGTGTGATTAATACTGTTAGGGATGTGACTCATATATGCAAGGTCTTTGGTTTTTGTCTTGAGGAAAATACTGAAGGAAACAAGAGATGTTCCATGGGAATTTTCTTTTAGTCTTTTCAAGTGTTTAATTGAAAGAATGGGCACATCACTTTTACTTCCTTTCACATTCTAGTTTTGCAAATTCTAGTAACCTCTGATCAAAATTAGGTGATAATGAAATTGTACCCATACCTAGGGGATAGAAAAAAAATCTATCAGTTCTCCCACATTCTGGTTTTACATTTTCCAGGAATTTCTGACCTCAGAAAAATAAATAAAAGTCTGACTCATGCCTATACAATGGACAAATCTGTCATTTTTTTACCACATTCTAATTTCATATATATATATACTGGTACAATCTCTATAATCCAGATGTTCTGGAAGACACACACATATATACATATACATAAAAAAATACAATTCTTGTGAGCCTTTTCTACGACTTTGAATTGTAGCTGCAATGTTAGGGACACAAGGATCCATTCTGGAAGGGCTCAGTTTTTGCTTATGTAATGAATAATGCAACTTTGTTTCCCTGTCAAAACATGCTTGCTTGAACAGTCAACTCCACACTGTTGAAAACTTGTAATAAAACAAAGCAAAGCTGTGCTTTGAAATTAGAGTGCATCAGGACAAAACTTGAAAACTTTTGAGGTTGAAAGTAGTTAAGGAAGAACTTATGGCAGGACTCCAAACCAGATATGAAGCCTATTTCTTCTCACTGGGTTTTGCAGTACTCCCATGTTCAACCAATTTGTTTCATGATCTCACATTTTATCATTTGAGAACAGCACAATTGCAAAACCCAACAAGACACACATCTATTTGGATGGAAGATGATTGAGAATGTCAGTCAACTGATGTTTATGTGTCTAACAGGTGCTGCCTTGTCCACTTTTTTGTTGTTAAGCCATGCCCATATCTTGTTTTGACCCACTCACCTCTGGCATGCAGATGGCTATGAAGAAAAGGGCTGAAAAGGATTCCATGCCTTTGGTCTAGAGCCAGGAACCAATAACTGTGAGCATGAGTAAACCCCTCTAGTGAGTCATTAGGACTGCAGTTTAGAATAGCTATTTGGGTGGGAAAGGATTCCATGATGTACAAGATTGGGTCTACTTGCCAAGACTTGATTAATTCTCCTTAATATTGTGATGTCTTCAACTTGTTTCTGACTTACGGTACTTCTAAGACAAACCACAAGGTTTTTTTTTTAATATAAGATTTGTTCAGAGGTTTGCCCTTGCCTTCCCCAAGTGTGAATTGCTCAAGATCACCCAGTGGGTTTCCATGGCTGATCAGGGATTCAAACCCTGTTATGCAAAGTCATAATCTAATGTGCAAACCACTACACTCTCAACTCTCCATAATAGGCTTCCTATTTGTCTTTTTGACACTGTGGTCTGATCTCTTGCATAGACCCACAGCACTAACATCCCAGCTTGACATGCAGAGGATCTTGGACCACAAAGGAAGGTTCCAGCTCCACCCATGCTTTTAACACTTGGCAGCAGAATACTGAATGCTCATTACCTTTGGATTGCTTTATATAATGCTCCCTAATTTTGTTAGAGAAGGAAACCATGACCCTGAAATTGCAAGATCTTAATGGAGCTGTTGACAACAGGGCATCTTGGTGGTCTCTCATTCATAGGTTTGTCAGACATCAAAGCTGGTGGAAATTAATAACAACAAAGCAACTGCCCTAGAATATTTGAATTGGACAGAAACTTTGTCTGTTAATCTCATAAAATGATACTAAATTTGTAGGTTGTAAAACTGGGAGCCATCTGAGTTACTTTTTGAGATGCTGCAGGAACTTTTCTATCGTGGAAAATTTAAACTTTGACATGTACTGAAGACCATTCAGAAATTAAATTGTCTTCATTGTTTTGCATCTTGAGTGCTTAGGGCACACATTTCAGGAGTAGTGAAATTCACTGAAGCCTCTTTCCAGCTTCAGTCAGTGGCTTGTGACCAAGACTTTTCCTGCAAATGCCTCATTCTGAAAACTATAATGGGGGGGGGGAATGGTGGCCAAGTTGTCACTGAAACTAAGGATTTTTTGTGCAGGGACGAATCTTCTCTCTAAAATACTGTCAAGAACATGGAATTGGGGAAAGGGCAGGGATAGTAGTCATCAGCTGCTTGATGCAGCAACGACACACCTATAAGTCTCACATGTGCACACCCCTGAAAAAAAACATTGTGTGGAGAGCACCTCAGATGCAAAAGAAAGGAAGTGATTTCACACTGGCATTGTTCCAGAATCAGCTCAGATTTTCAATGGATTTACCAATGGGACATCTTTATTTACTAATGTAGTATCAGATACAAATTTCTTCACTTCACTGTACTTTATTTTTCTTTCTGATGATACTTGGTTACCATTTCAGTCTTTGTATATGTCAAGAAAAATTACCTAGAGCCTTCTTGATGTCATATTTTTAAAGTGTGTGCCTAAGAAATTGTCCTTTTCCATATTGACATGAAATTGATTTTTCTTGGCCTAATTTCACTAATTTTATTCTCAGGGGATGTAATGAGTAATTTTAGCAATTTTCTTCATACTGAAAGTCTTTCAAAACTAAACATTTTTTGAAGATTACAGTTCGGGACTTGTACTGTACAAAATCAACAAGTAGTTTGTTTTTTGGAGAGCTGCATTTTCAGGGCAGAAAATAATATTTCTGTACAAAAATATTGTTTTATGTACAGTACTGAAAATGGTGTTTGCTGTGGAGAAAATACTAGAGTTTGGAACTTTTTTGGGAAAAAACAGGAAAGAAACTTTATTTTCTTTGTAAGAAAGTGTTTTCCCCCCAAATATTTTCAAATATTTTCTCTATTCCTAGTCATCATGAGTATAACTACAGCAATCATTAATGGAGATAACATAGGGGCACATTACATGACCTCTGGGGTTTAATCACAATCTCTTCTGGTTGACAAGCCATTAAAATTTCTCTTGGCAGTGATAACAGCTATCTACTGTAATTCTATGAAGTCCTTTAATTATAATTTTGGAAATTTCAGGTCTTGATGAAAATCATTTTTATTAAACCACAAAGGGGAAAAATAGAGGTATGGCTTTAGGAACAAATGTAGTCAGTGAGGCAATCACCTTTCTCCATTTAAGAATCCAGGTCTCTCTGAGGTTGAAGAGGGATATGCAAACTTGCTCTCATTCTGTAAATTTATTACAAATTTCCAGTACAGGCTGACATGTTAGGGCAGGGCTTATGAATCAGTGCTACTATAATACCTCTGTACTGAGTACTATAAAAGTTCCCAAAATGAACAACACATGTTTGATATTGTTCTGTGGCTGAACTTATCAGGTGGCCCAGAAAGTGACAACAGCCAGAGAAATTATATTACCTTCCTAACACAGTTCAGTGAACTCCTTTCCCTAAAATAGAGAAAAGGCTATATTAAGATCCTTTAAAATGCTGCATGAAAAGCAAAGCCAATAAAGAATGGCTCTCTATTATGTGAACCTAGAGTTAGAGCACCATATATATGGTGCTTTAACTCTAGGTTCACATATAGACATTAGACATTAGATCATTCCAAATGGTTCTCTAATGCCAACAGTGTATCAGTAGATCATATAATGATGCACTGTCAGCATTAGAGAACCATTTGGAATGATCTAATGTCATCATGAGAAACTGGGGAAGGCAGGGCCAAACACAGGGAGAATATATCATCATTTTATTTAAATGTGGTTACATTTTAGTCACAGTTTTAGTAAAGGTAGGGAACAGGACCCTCTCTTCTCCAATGTTTTAGATTTCAGCTCCTATGCCCCCATCCACCCACACCCACATATGATCAAATGGGAAAGGATTATGAATGTGTGAAGTCCAAATCATCTGGAGGACTAAAGCTTCTGTACCCCTGAACTAAGGCATAGAAGCAATTGGGATGAGCCAAATTCCATTGGGAGGAAACTGGGTTTTAGGCAAATGGAGTGAACATGGGGGAAAAAAGAGAGAAGACAAATAAAGCTATGCCTTATGGCTGCCAGTGGATAAGGATGAGGATAATGCAAAAGAAAACTGAAGCAGAAGTGTTGAGGTATTTGGTCTTAGATATAGTAGAGTGAAGTCAAGGGGCTGTTTTCAAATCTAATGTTGCAAGGGGGGGGGTAATGTTAGCATGGCATCCCCAGGGTGGATGTGGACACATTTCTTTACAAGGGTGAATGCTTTTGTTTGGGAAAGACAAAACATGAGAAGCAACTTCCTTTGTTAGATAAGAGACTGGTTGGTTGGGAGTTCCGTTCCTCTCTGCTACAACCTCTGTAAGTTCATCCTCGAGGAGCCCATGTCTCCCAGCTAAATTCTATTTTGAAAAGGATGAGACTGTATCCAGATGATACTATCCAGCTGTTTATTAAGCCTAATGCTCAGTTGTGGAGTGGGGGGAGATTTATGCCTTGCCACTGGAGGCTGGTGCAAAGTTAAATGGTTGGTATTTTATATACTGTAGATGTGTTAAGGAAAGGACTAGAAACTATAGAGAAGAATGATCTCCCAGCACTGAGGAGTCTAAATGCTGCTTGTTTTTCCCAGATCCTGATGAGGCAAGAAGGGGACCTTGAAACCTTCCTATGAAAGGCTAAACCTGCCTTTATGTTCTTGTGTAAACTCTTGAGAGTGACCTTTTCAACAACACAAATCTTTATCAAATTGTCTTGATCTTCCGTATGCTTTTAAAATTATTTTGCTTTGCTTTAGGCTAGTATTGGGTGACATTTGTTATGTCTTGCAGCAGGCCAGCTTTGCTCACTAGCAAATTTCGAGTTTGGAAGAGAAAACTGACCTCCAAAATTACCTGTTGTTAAATGACTGGTGAAGAAAAAAATTTCCAGTGAACAGTAGACTAAAGAATGCCTAATACAGCAGGTTTATATTTTCCATGTATCTGGATTATGTCTCCTGACACAGATATACAAGTCCTTAACTCACAAATCTCCACGGACAGAAGTGTAATAGCTGGATGTAGGTGGCTGGATCACTCTGGGTAGTCAATATAAAATTCTTTATATTCACCAGCAATAAAGCTCAGATTTGTTTCTTTATATTGTTAAGACAACCACAAAGCCTTTTCCATAAGCAGAAATATATTGACTAAATATGATAGTTAAGCTGAAGCAGACCCTTTTCATCATGTGGAAATCTGCACAGAATAGGAATGCAATTCTTCACTAAGTTTCTTCTTGAAGATAGTGATGAGTAATTTCAACCCACCCACCCCCCAATTCATAATTCAGTACTAATTGCGCACAAAATTTGCACATGGTTGTTTTGTGCAGAAAATTAATTCATGCACAGAAAAGGGTTGCCTTTGCACAGAAAATGCTGTTTTCTATACAAATCAACCATGTGCAAGTTTTACACAGAATAAATCCCCAATTATAGCATTTTCTACACAGACAACAGCATCTTCTGTACAGGAATTAATCTTTCTTCATTGCAACATTATTTTCTATGCAGAAAACATTATTTCCTGCACAGAAAATGCTGTTTTCTACACAAACACGTGCAATTTTGTGCAGAATAAGTCCTGAACTGCAAAGGTTCTCATCAGTCCAGGATTCCTCTCCTCACAGTTTCTTGATGCTTGAAAAACATATTTTCCAACTATTTTCTGAATATTGTCAAATATTCTTTCCATCCCTAGCAGAGAATAATTTCCATGGCGAAATTCCTCAAAATGCATTCATTACTGCTCTATTTTGGCTTGTGCGCCAATATTGGGTTTCTCACCCACTCTCAAGCCCTTTTTCAGAATCAGAACTACCACTGGGTAGAATGATGTTACAGCCTCGGACAATAGATTTTGGGTGTTGAATTATTACCTACCTATTATTATTGTATTTGGGGGAAGAAAGGGTGCCAAATAATTTGGGTGTCTTTGAATACATGACAAGGATAAGGGTGGCATAATTTGCTACTTTGCCTCAGGCAGCTAGATGTTTTGGGCTGGCCCTCCCCCTTCTGTTCATTCCACAGAATGGCAATAACTTCATGTCAGAGCTTTCAGCTAAAACAGCCACTCAGTGACTTATCTGAAATATTATTTGAATGCTGAGTATTTGGCTTCTGTAAAATCTCATCAAAATTTGGAGAGAAGGCACAAAGGTTTCCCACCAAATATAGTGGCATTTCTCAGAGGAATTTGCACATACATATATACAGGGCATTTTTAAAGTAATTGCTACAACGGGTCCATTCTCCTTTTGAAGAAATTCAAGAGTGGAAGCTTCTCCATGTCATACCGCCCTGACATTCACATTGAGTTGAAAGTTATTTGGAAAAGAAGGAAGCTAATGCTTTTGCAAATATATTGGAAATACAATTTATACACTCAATATCCTAGCAATTTTTATTATCAGAAAATACTTTAATTATAAAGCATAAAAATCCCAACCACTCTTATCACAACTTAGAAAAATTGACATAAAGCACAACTGATCTGACTGCAAAAGACATATATCTGAGATTTTTAATTTTTTTTATTTTCAATGACTTGCAGAAGACATTAAAACAAAGGTGCGAATCATGGTTCACTGATTAAATTATGTGTGCCCATTTGTTTCCATTGAGTGTACAAAAGTGAGAAGTGTGCAAGTTCTTCTTTGTGAAGAAATGTGCAAGCTTTTGTCAATTTCTTATCAGAAACAAATGAATTCTCCACCAAATCCAATAGGTAATGGCTGTCACCAGTATAATGGCACCGTATGTGTCAACCACCTCTCTGTTAAAGATGATGAACATACAAGAAAACAAAGGAGGTAGCAAACCCAGATCAGCACTGCCAGAAACACAGTGGGGTAAATACAAGTTCAAATGCTGACTTTTAAGTAGAATGCACTCAAAGCTCACTCTTGGCGGGTTACAAACCGCCTGTTTGGGGCGGGCTGCACCCGCCCCTTTCCCATCCAGAGTGGCAGCTGCTGAGGCCCCGATCCGCTACTTTTTGGGTTGCAGGGAAGCGGCAAAAGGCCCCTTCCCCGCAGCCTGAAAAGGGGTGTCCCTGGGGCTTCAAGCCCCAAGGACACCCTGTGGCGGCGGGGAGGAGGAGAAAGGGGCCGCTTGACCCCTTTCTCCTTTGGTCCGCTGGGCGCAGCCGTCTGAAGGCTGCACCCAGTGGACCAAACCAGGAAGGAGCTCCGAAACGGAGCTCCTTCCTGCTCCGCACTAAGGGCGCACTAAGCGCCTTGGCACGGAGTGAGGACATCACGTCCGCGCCGCCCCATATAGAGGTGGCGCGGCCGTGATGTCCTCATGGCGGCGGCCATGTGGAATGGCCGCTGCCATTTTGTGCGCGCAGAGCGCGCACTAGGGTTGGGGGTGCGGAAGCACCGCCCCTTTCTAACCCTAGTACGCGCTCCGCGCGCACTTTCATGCCTGTCTGTAACAGGCCCTTGACTTTTAAAAGTTTACACTTCAATTGCCAGGGGGAGGAGTCCTGTCAATTTTGCTTTTCTGTCCATTCAGTTATAAAAGAACGAAATCAAAACCTCAAGTACTTTCCATCCAATTTATCAATAAATTAGCAAATTTGGGGAAGTTGTGATTTTTTAAAAATACAAAGTGAATTATCACCCACTCCTAACTGTGGTACAAGACGATAACTGTTTCCTGAGGCATCATCCTATGAAGCAACACTTGGATCTCAGAAGCCTGCTGTGTTATTCTTTTTCATCTGATTATTCACTGCCCAGCAAGAACCCATTACCATCAATGGTCCCAGAACTGCCCCAGCCCATACATGGCTGTTCCTTCAAGGTGAGCAGGGCCTTCCTTCCATCCCCTTGTATTTTTTTTTAGACCAGGATGTTGTTGGATACAAATCCCATGCCCAACAGTGAATGATACTGGGATTGGAATTCAATAACATTTGGTGGGCTGCTCTTTACTGACTCCTGCTTTAAGCACTGGAGGAAATTCTGAGCAGAGGACAAATCTCCTAGCATTCTTGAGAATTTATAGTCCTCTGTCCATTATCTTTGAGCTAGTTTCCATAACCTAGGATGTCTGAAGCCTCTGGTGCCTTAAACACACGCATCCACAGCCGTCATCTGGCTACTGAACAAGCAAGTGGGAGAGGAGAAAATGGGAGTTTTGCAGCAGAAAATGGACTACTTATCACATTCGAATAAGTATGATCTTTCAAGAGTTACAATTCTATGCATAACTGAACTGTGCAATACAAACAATACACTTAAGTGTGAATTTCTGATATTTCTCTCTAGTTGGAAGCCTTCTTCATTCTCTGAGGAAATTTTGGAGAATGAATAATTACTAGGTGTCTCTTCTCTAATGAAGACAAATGCCATATCGCATTACTACACAGTATTCTTCTAATTCAATGGCAAAGGCTGGGATTCTTCTGTGCTTTGATGAACACAACGCCAGTCTAGATAGGTATCTCCTATTTCACTATTGCTCCATTAAACAACCAAATTAAGTGTCAGTCATCTGCTACTGAGAACAGGGCTCAGGACCTTGGATACCTCTTTAAAGATTAGATGAAAACCTACAGCAAATGTACACCACTGACACTGCGATCATCAGCCTCCACTGCTGGTGGAAAATTCAGTTTTATTTTTGCATGTGTTTGCTTGTTTTTATTCTACTCTTCAGGTAAAAAGACTCCAAATAGCTTAAATAAGATCAGTAACAAGTTCCTTTCCCTACTGTGCGCTCTCTCTCTCTCTCTCTCTCTCTCTCTCTCTCACACACACACACACACACACACAGAAATATGGAAGAAGGAGGAAATTCTTCAAGAATTTAATATCATGCCAAAACTTTCCACAAGCTGAAATTATCTGTCATTTTCTTAAGGGGTGGTTGAAGAATTTTTCATTAGGAAAAAAAAAATAGAAACTTACAACCCATTTCTGACAATGTTATGCAACCTGTAGGAAAACCAGTGTACCATCTGCCTGCCTTTCTCTTGGGGCCTTCACCTCTCCTGTGCAGTTGTATTGGCAACCAGCAACCTGATGACACTGGTTGCCAGATGGTCCTGGATTTTGGTTTACAGAAGGCTCTGTCTGAAGACCAGTTGAATGACAACCTTCTATTTGAATGGGTCCTCATTCAAGAGCCATCCATTCATGTCCAGTTTAGGGATAAAGAACCATAAGAAGGAAGAAGAGGGTCACTGGAATTGTCCATCAAAAACTGACACAGGGATTGTTGACTGAACAGCTAAACGCACAGATCTCCTGGTCACATAGACTTTGTTGGCATTGGACAGGATACTGCGAGGGCAGTCTGGAATATCCTGGTCCTGGACCTGCCCCAGTCTCTCCCCATTACCTGGGCCTCAGTTCCTGCACTGAGCTGGCCATCCGCACATCTGCACATCTGCTGCTGCTGTCATTGGTCTCTCATTTCTGAGGTCAGAACAAGGTGCTGATGCAGCTCAGCTATATGTCTGTGCAGATAGCTACACTAGTGTGGGAATGGAGCACTCTGGATCTTTCTGGAAGATCTGGAGTAGGAGATAAGTTTTAAAATTCATATTAAGAATGTTATACCCTAGTCCTAGTGCTGAACATGCTGGATGTTATCCAAACAGTTTGCACCAGAACCTGGGTTTGGGCTGTGCATTGTCCAAACAAGATGCAACTAGAACAGGAGGGGGCCTTTGGCCCATGCAGACAAGACCCTAGTCTTCCCAATGCAAGTTGGATGTATTGTGTTTCTATTTAAATTACAGTATCTGAAATCTCAATTAGTACCCACCAGTTTTACACAATTGTGTGCCCCTTTTGTCCACCTTTGGGGGGGGGATGGGATGGATCACAGCTGTTGCTCACCCTATTTGCTTATGAGACTATGCCTAAAGGTCCTCAAAAGCTCATCCTGTAATGAATTTGTCTGTTTTTAATGTGTCATAGTGACACTCTTTGCTGGTTACTGAACAATAGGTCCACATATAGATCCTATATGGTGGCATTGTTGTTGTGTGTCTACAAGTCATTTCTGACTTATGGCAACCTGGGGTTTGTCTTTGCCTTTCTCTGAGGCTGAGAGAGTTTGGGTTTCCATGGCCAAGCAGGGATTTGAGTGTCCAGAGTCATAGTTGGACACTCCAACCATTACACCACACTGGTTTTTTATATCCCCCAATATTCACAAATGAAAGCTGGGACACGTATGGCCATGCAACATCTGAGTGTGAACAAGATGGCAAAAATTAATAAGAAAGAATACAACCTGGAAGAGGTTGTAATAGTTTGCTTTACCTGAGCCTTCTAGGAAGGCACAGATTCAGAGTTAACTAAGGCCCGTTACAGACGGGCTCCTGAGGTGCCCCCGTCATGTGCTAGGGGTTGGCCAGGGACCTAGTGTCCACACCGGCCTCACCCCTAGCACGTGACGGGGGCGTAATAATGGCGGCGCCCTATACATACAGGCGCCGCCATTATTACGTTCCAGATGCATAGCGTCCGCACGTCGCACGGCGCTTATGATGTCGCGAGTGTGCCATTGCCACCTCGCGACATCATAACCACGCCGCGGGAAGAAGCGCCATTTTGGGGCTTCTTTTTTGCTCCGCGCAGGAGCTGCACGGTTTGGTTGTTGCAGCTCCCGCAGGGAGCAACCAGCAGTGCCGGAAGACCGCCGCTTTTAGGCGGTCTGTAACGCGCCTAAGTACAAATGACTTTTGCACTTTGAACTCAGTTTACAGCAGTAGAATAAGCTGAGGCCAAAGGGGGGAAATTGGAGGAGAAAACTGGGACATTTGAAAAGCAGCTGAAAAAGTGGGATGACAGTGGAATCATTGGGACTGCCCATGCTAGATTGGGACAGTTGGAGGCATGTGATGGGTTAAAGAGGATTAAAAAGTAAAAGAAAGGTTGAAAGACTGCAGAAGAGTTTTGAATTCCAGCCATTAACCATTGGTGTTCATTGACTTCTGGCCTCTTAGCACCAGCCTCCTCGGTTGGTCAACATGGTCTTTTATTTGCCTACTTAATCTTCATCACTATTATCTCTTACTGCACACTTTTAAAGACACCCCTAATGATAAAAGGATGAATATGATCACCTGTAGTTTAACAGGTGAACTGAAGCTAAAGAACTGGCTCAAGACCTTATGTTCTTCTAGAAATTCTATAAAAAGACTGAAGCATAAGGTTTTGCTATGGAAGAACAAACAATGGGGGGGATCTCCCCCCCCATAAAATACACAATAAAACTGCATGACTACATTCTGTAAATAGCACTGAGACCCTTAACTCCTAGGTATCTGCAATTCTTTAGTGAGGCTAAGCTAATAAACAAGCAGATAATTAACAAAGGCAATCCTGTCTTTCAGTCCCAGTGACTTCATATTGAAACAACCTTCTGGTTTTAATATTTGGCATGTATGCGTGAAATAATTTATTGCTGTTTCAAAGTCATTTCAACATTTGTTGGTTTGCTGAAGGAAATAGTTAAAAAAAGAGTCTTTCATGTGAACATTAGTTCTTAATTTTAACATTTCCTTATTTTATTTTTTTAAAAATGGGATTTGATGTGGCAATAAACCTTAGGAACGTTCTAACTGAGGAAATATTGTAAGCAGGTGAGGCCTTTCGTACACAAGTTCCAAAATGTGGGTTAAAAATGACAGCTTAAATCAATAAGTCTGTAGGTGGAAAAGTACAACATTAATGTCACAAAGAGGTATTTAATATCTCCTACGTTTCCTCAGTTTGTGAAGGCCTGAGATCTGCAAACAGAATGTTGCAATTTAAATAGTGCAAGGATTACAGTCTCACTTCACATCCGGTTTGTAGATAAAGAACTATATAAAAGTGAATAGGGGCCTTGAAGTTGCCCATCCTAGCTTGGCACCTGGATGGGAGATTGAGAAGCAGGACATACAGATCACAATTTTTCCCATATGGTGAGGTGTGCTATCTGTGTATATGTATCTTCAAGTCACCTATCAATTTATGGGAATGTCATGAATTTTGTAGGGCTTTCTTATGCAAGGAATCCTCAGAGGCGGTTTTGCCAGTTCTTTCCTCTGAAATATAGCTCACAGCACCTGATTCCTTAGTCTGCCATCCAAGTACTTATAAGAGCTGACCTGAGTTAGGTTCCAAAATTGGACATGATCTGGTTCTTTTAGGGTATATAGGTAGGCTATCTCCATTTAAATTGTAAACATTACTTGTAATTGAAGCTACGTCTAAAATGAGTCAGAGAAATTTTTAACACAAATCCATGTGTTCTTTTCTAGTAGACGTTTCGTCTTTGGAGGCCATGTGTTAGTGGCCACTTTGAGGCATTATCTGTAGAGTACTATATCACATCTTGAAACTGTTCCCCACAGCCTCCATGTAAGCCTACAGCCAGAAGGCCACCAATATAGGGGAAAATCCACCAGGGGAACTTTACCAAGGGTTTCCTCAAGCATAACTCAGCCTTGAATTCAAAGCTCATAACTAACCATATAGACTATAACTAACCTTTACCTCTAAAAACCTCACAACAGCAATAATGAAATTTAGGTTTGAAAAAATTGTTCTTCTGGACTACAGTTGCCAGAAAATTTTGGGAGTTGTTCTCTGAAAAGGAACTTTTCCAAGGTTTGAATGTAGACCTATTGGTTTATTTAAACAATTCTACTCTGCCCTGTATCAAAAAGGCCCCAGAGTTTCCACACAAAGTCCATAGATATGCACTACTCCCACGATACGTTATTTTATAAACAAATCAGATATATCCATTGGACAGACAGTGTAACAGTCCTCCAATTCTTGGTCTGAACTCTATCTTGTGTAAAACCAAGTTTCCATCACTGATCTTAAGTCTTGGGAAACCAACACAAGCACACACACACACACACACACACACACACACACACACACACATATTCCTGTTTGAAAACCAATAGAAATCTTCCGTCATATATTTTCTTAACAAAGCAGCATTCCTAAGGTATTTTATGATGAAACATGGAGACTGCTGTTTAAAATAAATGGGAAAAATTTATGCTCGAAACATATGATTCCTCAGATTCTATTAAAATTACTGTTTGGATTCCAGAAATGGGATGGCTGTACAATCATTTTTAGGTCCTCCCATATAATCCACCCTATGCTCTCAGGTCCTCTGGAAATAATTTACTGCAGCCTAGGAAGACCAGGTTGGCTGCAATTTCCCAGACCTTTTCATCTGCCGCTCCAAAAGTGTGGAATGACCTGCTGGACGAGATCCATCATATTACCACCCTGAACACCTTTAAGAAGGCAGTCAAGACAGATCTCTTCTGGCAGGCCTTCCCAGACTGGCCTCCCATCAAGATGACATCCTCATCTGCCTTTGGTCGTCCTACTCCATGTTGTCTGTTTTTAACTTTTTATAATTATTTAATTATTTTAAATGTGTAATTTTGTATTGATTGATATTTTCTTGTTGTTGGGAGAGGGTTCGGGATTGTTTAACTTGATTATTCTGTTGGGTTAGGTATTGATTATTTTTCTGTGTCATGTATTTTTATCTCTTTTACCTCGATCCTTAGGGAGAGTCAGGCTTATTATTATTATTATTATTATTATTATTTTAAAATTTTCCATTTTAAAATCCTGCTAAGAAAAAAGGCCTTTGCCTGATGACAGGGAGGGGACTATTCAGGCTTTCCAGGGAAAGGATTTCCAGAGTTTAGGAGCAACCACCAAGAAGGCTGTCTCCTGCAAGTGTGCTTGTGATGGTGGTGGGTCTGAGAGAAGGTCCCCTCCAGAGGATCTTAGAGCCGAGGCGGGCTCATATGGGGAGATATTGTCTGCAAACAGCCTGAACCTGAGCTATATGGGGCTTTATAGGTCATATCCAGCACTTTCAATTGTGCCTGGAAACAATGGCGGCCATTGGAGCTGTTTCAACAGGAGAGTAGTAGAATCTCTATAACCTACCCCAGTTAACATTCTGGCTCCAGCTCTTTGTCCTAGCTGAAATTTCTGAACATATACAGTGTGTACTAGCTGAAGTTTCTGAACGTATACAGGTATGAATTTGGGTAAAATCTCTTTCAGAATCCTTGGTGACCTAAGGTGAAGAGCTGCTCCCTGGCAGGTTTGACAGTAGTGAAGGAAGTGGGCCATTGGTCTGACATTATTTTTGCAGCTCTGTTGTAAGTAGTGCATTATGACAGATGAATGATTTTTTACCTAGACCATGCTACTTTATTCCTTAAAGTCCAAATTAGATGTAAGTGATGCAGGGACCACTATGGCCAGATCCTGTGTCTCAAAGAATGAGTTCAGTTGTGCACAAACTTTAAATGAGCAAAAGCCCTGCTGGCCACACCAGAAGCATCTTCTCAGTGTATTTGACTCAAGAAAACAAAAGAAGATTTTCACAACTGACATACAAAAACATACTTCCAGTCTCATTTCATTTTGAAATTAACATTCAATGCTGTATATAATCTTCTGCTGTCTTATTGTTTTCTTCACTTTAACAGAACACACAGGTGGACAGTGAGGTGAGTATACACACACACACACACACACACACTTGTGTGTGTGTGTGTGTGTGTGTAATAGGAGAAAATATGCAGAGTGCTTCACAGTATTTTGTTTATTTACTTACATGTTTCTAACCCAGCTTTCAGAGCTCAACTCAGCTATATGAGTTCCTGCTTTGTTGTCTGCCCATTCCTCCATAAGAAAAATGTTCTAGTATTTCTCAGAGAACATTTTATTAATAGCATACAGTTGAGCATTAAGAAAACAAAACTAATGACCACAGATGATTCACATAACATTTAAGTAGACAACGAAGACATTGAAATAGTTCAAGATTTTCCATACCTTGGCTCAGTTGTAAGAATGAGTTAGTAAGCTGAATGGAGATTATAATCAAGAAATCAGAACAAGACTAAGATTTGGAAAGGTAGCTATGAAAGAACTAGACAAGATTCTGAAGTGTAAAGACATATTATTAAATACTAAATGTAAGATTGTCCATGCTATTGTATTTCCAATTTCTATGTATGGCTATGAGAGCTGGACAGTGAAGAAAACTGATTAGAAGAAAATCTCAATTGAAATATGCTGCTGGAAAAGAATTCTACATATACTGTGGATTGTTAAAAAGACAACCAAATGGGTCCTAGAACAAATCAAGCCTGAATTCTCTCTAAAAGTCAGAATAACTAGACTGAGGTTGTCATACCTTGGACAAATCATGAGAAGGCATGACTCACTAGAAAAGACAATAAAGCTTGGCAACGTGGAAGAGAGTAAAAAAGAGAAAGACTACTTTGCAGTGGGATAGACATAGGACCGAGACAGACTGTCCCTTTGTGCCGCTGTCCGGGCAGCTTCAGAGCACAGCATTTTGACGCCACATGCTCTGAAGCCACCCGGAAGCTGGCTTCCAGCTGCCTGGCTCCCCACTTGTGGGCTGGCTTCTGGGTGCTCTGGCAGCATGTTATTTACATGCCACACACTGTCGGAGTTCCATAAAGCCAGCTTCCATCCACGGGGGTGGGTGGGAAAAGCCGGCTTTTTACCAGCACAAAAAGGAGAATTGGGGCCATGGCATGAGGTTGCCACAGCCCCAGTCCATCTTCAGAAGGGGCAGCCTGTTTTGCCCTAAGTCAAGGAAGCCACAACCCTGAGTCTGCAAGATCAGAGTTTTTGATGGCAAGATGCACTGGAAATCTCTCATTGATAAGGTCTCCATTAATCAACGTCAACTTGATGGCAGTTAACAACAACTACTACATTCTATCAGCTCTCATTTCTCTGCTATTTCAATTTCTCCTTCTCCTCTTCCTGCTCCTACTGGGCCTTCTCCTACACAAACTTCTCAAAACCGATTATTATTATAACAGGATATAAAACCTGCCTGAAGGCATTTGCAGTCATGGTTTCCTGATGGAGTGGAGAACAACAAAAGGCAGGAAAAGGCAAAGATAACAACAAAGGAACAATGGAGAGAGAGTTTAGAGTTGTGCACAAATGGACTGCCAAAACTCTCTGCCATATTTGTAGCCAAAGAAATTATGACACCATTTCACCAAGTTTTCACTGTGGGACTAGAAATCCACCAAAGGTTTTTTGAGAATTAGCAATGACAGTAACAAAGTTTCATTTCTTTTCTTTCTTATTTCTAAGAATGTCTGTAGGAGGAGTGGTAACATTAGTTGTCTCACTGAGTTTTGATTTTGATTTTTTTACTGCTATTGCAACTGGCAACAGCAGCGACTGTACTGAGACCCTGTTCACCATTTTGGATACCCCACAATGCCTAGGCCAATCATTATTTTGCAGCAAGATGTAGGACAGGGGAGAGAGCCAGCACAAAATAGTAACAAATATTCAGATTAGCCTCTACAATGGGTCTTTCGTTGTCTAGAAGGAGGGGAAAAAGAAAAAGAAAATTCACAGGATTTTTCTCAGGAAGATGCTTTGGGATAATTTTGGCTCTAGGTCTAAAGCAAACCTTTGCTTCAATTAGTGCTGCATACTAAGGGCCTAAGGTTTCACGTGAAAGCTTGAGAATAACTAGTTACTAATAACTGTTTATCTGGAATAAATTCATTCCCCAATAATGACAGTAAAAATAGCTTACAATATAAACAGTTTTAATGGGAAATGATTTTACTCTCATAGCAGCGTGACAGTAAACTTCTAGTGAGTTTTATTATTGCAACACCAGTGGCCTTACTAAGTGGTAGAGGAGGAATCTCAAGTGCTGCCTTGTGCTCTGTTGTGGTATTCTGTGCAGTCATGCTTTCCACATGACCCCCAGAGTAGTCTCTCACGATGCTGGTTCCTTGGCTTAGTAATGGAGACAAACACTATCCCCTAGGGTCGGACATGACTGGACAACCTTGTCAAAGGGGAATACCGTTACCTTTACCTACTTCTTTTTAAAAAGTCATTTGTAAGGCCTTTTTTTTGGAGCTGTGGCTTGGAGTAATGTGGAACCACATAAGTGTTCTGAGAATAATTTTAAATGTATTATTTCATTTATATCTAAAAAGTCTTCAGCATACAAGAGCATGGCTAACAATGCAAAATAAGGCCAGCACAGTAATAAATTAAAAATAACAAAAGAAATGAAACTAATTTCCAATGGTTCCCAGTTGTTAATATTTTTTTTAACTAAAAGAACCTTAGAAGAATGTGTGGAAGAGATGTATCTTAAAGTGCTTAAGCCCCAAGATGTTTAGGGATTCAAACATTAAAATCAGGACTTTGGTTTTAGCTGGAAAGACATCTGGAGTGAACAATGAAGACATATTGCTATAGAGAGTATGTCCTCTTTACCCAGTCCCAGTCAGGAGTGTACCACCTGTATTTTGTAGAAATAGTAGTTTCAGAAGCAACCCCATGTACAATACAATACAATACTGTAGCCCTAAGTGGCTGTTGTGAGAGCATCAGTTATTGTGACCAAGCAATCTCTTTCTAGGAGGAGCTGTAACTGAAGCACCAGTCAAAGCCTGTAAAAGGTGTTTTGTGCCATAGAAGGCATGTTGGTTCACACTGTGTGGATAATGTTCAGTCGTGTCTTTGGGAACAGTGTGAACCTCACCCTTTAGGACAGAATATTGTAACCTCCCAATCACATCTAGGGGGCTGCATAATTCTCACCTTTGCTTTAAGAGGAGTGCAATCCCATTCAGGACAAAGTGAATACCACCTTCCTAGGGAGACAGTCACAACTACCAAGTATACTTCCATTTTGTCTGGATTGTGCTTCAGTTGATTGACCTTCGTCCTATCTTTCAAATGATAGCAATGAAAAGGAGAAAGGGAATTGGATATCGTTCCAAGTACCAATAACAATTTTATCCCCAGATTCTTAGATAACCACATTCCTCAGCTTCAAGCTGGCTCTAAACAGCTTGGGGACAAAATAGAGCCTTGGGGAATATCACAGTACAACAACAGTAGAGAAGAGTAATAGTCTCCCAGCACCACCTTCTGGAAGTGGCCAGTTCAAACACTGCAGTCTCTCTCTTCTCTGTCTTTGCCATTGATCTAGTATGAAAAGTTAAGAAACAAATGCTCCTTTCTTCACAAAACGTTCATATAATAACAACCTTTGTTTTTGTTTGGTTGCACACTTGCCAGATGAAGGGTTTTTTTTAGGGAAGTTCATTACAGAATATGACAACAACAAAAACAACAACAGAAAGGCTAGGGGTGGGGATGGGGTGATCAGCTGCTAATCCTAAAATTGTTCTGAGCCTCTCCTCTTTACTGCCACCTATTGAAGACTGAAAAATAATAATTAATTGATAACTGATTCTGGATTATGAACAATAAAAGTAACTAAGAAATGCATCTGTTTCTGCAGTGATATAATCTATTCCTAATGCTCACCTCCAGACAATAACCTGATCACTCTGATACAGATAAGTTTCCAGTTTTACTTCTCAAGGGAAGACCACACAGATTGGTTATATCTGTACAGTGCAGTAATTTAGTCATCATAATATATTACAAAGGCACATTTTCCTGTATTCTGATCCTCTTTCTTCAAGAACAGTCATAACTCATGCCCACACAAGCCTAAGCCAGGCAAAATCATAGCTAGCCATGACCATCACTTGAGTAAATCAACCCTCATCCAGACTGAGAACTTTGTGGAATGTAAGGTGTGGTGAGAAAAACTCCACATATACATTAAATTGGTATTCTGATCTTCTGACACTATGCACAACAAACAGAAGAGTGTACCAGCTGAACTTGTGCTGTTCAAATGTTCAACACAATAAACATTTGTTAGATGAAAAGATCTGATTGGAAGATTGTCTATGACCAATGCTCTGAAGGACATAGTGGAAATATTTACATCTGGATTTTTTTCCCATTTTTGAACACTTTATCATATTGGAATGTTATTTTGGTTAATTTTTTTCATAAATAAAGTTTAAGAAAAGTCTTGACTGAGGGAAAAGAGCAAGAAAGAGCAGGAGTACAAAGAGAACAATAGGCAGGGGTGATAATGGAAGTGGCACTTTAACCAAACAGTAAACAACCAAAGAGAGGGAATGGATGGTCTCCACTGAGACAACATTCACCAGATTTGAAAAGCTCTTCAGCTTGAGACAGAACTGCTTTTTAGCAAATGCTATGATAGTACACAGGCAGAAGCCATTTTGCACAGCATTATGAGGAAGGAGAGATAGGGAGGGAGGGAAAAGGAATGGTGGAGAGCATGAGATGGTTGTGAGAGTTGAGGCACTTGGTGTCAAGAATCATCTCAAGAATCTTTCAAAATAGGTTGGAAGGAAAAGGAGGAGAAGGTTAAGATGAGCTTTCTTTGACATACAGTTTACAATCTGTTTTTTTTTTCCTACTCAGGAAACATTTTGGTTCATTTGGACATCAGATCAAGAGGCTCTTGAGGAAGCCTGAAATAACTGAAGGAAGCAAGCTGTTGTTCCAGGGAATATCATAAAATGTCTGCCTTCCTCTCTAATTCTGAAATGTCAACTTTGGATGGGGAGTTCCTTCATTAAATTATGCAGCATTATGCCACTTTGAATTTTCCATCATTGAATACATACACAATTCCCAACCTCAGTTATACATATGCAAATTTGGCATGTAAATTCATAGTTGCAAAAAATGCAATAACTGGCACTGTTATTCTGAATAGGAATGATCATCAGAATGCTGTGACATTGATGTAAATCAACCTGGCTGGCTGTTGAAGAGCTAGGAGGTTACAAGGTTTGCTGTTATCAGACATGCCTAGTGCACCTTTCCTAACATCTCACATGCCAGAGGGAGGGAAGGAAGGAGGGAAATGGAGAAGCAGTACAAAGGCATGGCAGCAACAGCTCTTGTAGCAACAACAGTCAGCAGTTAAGAACACTTGTGGTCACCCGTTTGTTATTTATGAAGCATCTCAACTGTATATTAAAATCACCACAATATTTACTAGAACCTGACCTGAATGTCTGCACCCCCTTCCTATTATCCATCTTAACAACAGACATATCCCCTCTTTTTTTTCTTTTTTCTTTGTTTTTTGTTTACCATTTGAGGACTTTTAAAGGGCTCAAAAGCTTATACAATATTTTCTGACCTTGAGTTTGGCCTATTAAAGGTGTTACACTGACCTGAAGTTAGCAATTCCTCTTGGAATTTTTCCACAAAGATAGAAGAAATATTTTCCTGGGATCAACAGAGAAAGCACACACAAAACCCACTTCATATATTGTACGTTCTGTTTGCGGAGGCTCTTGATGTACAGATAGGTTAAAATAGGAGAGCATGTGTATCTACCATCAACATCAGAAGATGGAAACTTTGGAAACTTAAGGCTGTAAATGTTTGTCTCAAATCAGGATAAATCAAGAAATTAAAACAATTAGGGAAGTAACTTATAATGATGGCACACCCATTTTGTCTGGAACTGCTGAGATCCAAACTGCTCATTGCTGACGCCACCTCACTAACAGACCAGAGTAAGCTGGCATAGCCGAAGTGGGAACCCAGTGGGTAACATTCAGCAAGTCATATGCTTTCAGCTTCACAGAAAGACAATGGCAATACACATCTGAAAAATCTTGCCCAGAAACCCCCTTCATAGGTTAACCATAGGGTTATCATCAGTTGGAAGTGACTTGAAGGAACACAACAACAACACAAGATTAATAGCATCTTGATTGAGTAAACAGAAAGCTCCTGTGAATTCATCAACTCACAGAGAGAGAGAGAGAGAGAGAGAGGAGAGGAGAGGAGAGGAGAGGAGTGTGGAAGTTACAGACTAGTCAAGTACAGAAAGAGAAAACAAGGGAAGGGAAAGAACAATACATCTTCTAGCTATCCTGACGTGGGAGGGATAGTCCAAATTAATCCTCTGTCATCTCACTTTTTTCAGATGCTTTTCAAATGTCCTAGTTTCTCTCTCCTCTTCCCACTTTTCTCCTTTGTCCTGACTTTACCTGAAGTGCTGCAAACTTAGTTCAAAGTGCAAAAGTAGTGTGCACTCAGCTCAGGATAGAAGGAGACAGAATCATACCCTTCCCTGATACAGCCTCTTCTAGCTTGTGCATTCCTCCTCATAAATTATTGATGTTGCTTGGCCACAGGTGTTCCCTTTTTTTATCTGTGAAATATTAGAAGGTTAGTAAGTAAGTAAGTTGTTTATTCAGTCATTGACCAGTATAATATATAATAAATAAAATAATAATTGGCTTCTGAATTAGACACTGGGAAAAGTGCATCCTAATTCCAAACATTTTTTTCCTTTAAAAAAGAAAGAGATATCATTTAAAGGGAGGTTTAAAAAATACTATAACAAAATAGTAAAAAATAATTTCCTTAACATATTTTACCTAAAATGATTGACAGCCTGCTGTTAGCAGTATCTATGTCATATATGACTGAATCCGTTTAAAATATCTAACTGCCGTACATCATGGCCTGTGGGTAGAAAGGAAGGCCAATATGATGGAAATAATTTTTTTTTCTTTGCAAATGCCATGGCAGTACCTGTTTTACAACTTTGTACAAACAGAAGAGTCATTCATCTATGTCTAAATGAAAATGACATTACATATTTCCTATGATTTATTAGTAAACTACTAAGTAGTAACACCAAGCTTTTAGGAAAAGATTAACAACATTATGCTGCAGTAACCTGTCATTTTCATTTAAGTAAAAGCTGTTGAAAATGCTCACTCTTTGCAATGGAACATGCAAAATTCCCTGCCTAATGGATGTAGAAATGGCATTAAATCCCTTTTGCACCAGAACATTAAAAACAAGTTATTTGTATATGTGTGTCTGTATGTGAGTCATATCCACACACGATATTATGATAAAGCAAACAAGGCTGTCTGAGGATGTTATTTTCATGGACTTTCTTTCTTTCTTTCTTTCTTTTTAGTGTGTCTGAAAACATTTGAAGCAGCTTCTATGACAACTGTTGTCCCATTTACATTTGATAACTCACAGGCCTTTTTCTAGTCTTTTGACATATAACACTGATTCCCTTAAATTGACTTGGATGTGCTCTTTCTCTTCTGGCTGTAAGTTTATAATAACATGAAAATGAAAATTTTAAAATAAACAATTTGAAAAGCTCTCTTTGGTTCATTTACATGAGTAATATTTTAAAACACTGCACGCACTAGGCCATACATTCAACCTGTGAACTCCAAAATTAATTGAATTCGTAGCAGCAGAAAATGTACACCATGCTGTAAGATATGGGTCCTAATGATAAACTCAGATTCTTCAATTAAAGTGATGAAATTTAAATTTTATTTTTATTCATCCCCTGCTCATGGAGCCCTATCATGTGGTATCTATAAAATACTCAAAAATGTCCAGGATCATTTTAAAGAATTGCTCCTAAAAGCAAACAGGCATTCAAATATGTATCAACTGCAACATAAAGTTGTGGACTACCAAAATTATGTAAAGTTGTGGTTTCTGCAAACCTAATGAATTCCATAGGTGCACAGAAGTGTATAACTCTTCAAATTAAAGGAATTTAAAACACACACATAAAAGGTCTCTAATTCATTGGCATCCCATTCTCTGATTTCAAGGCAAAAGCCTGTGATCAGGGCTATGACACAAATAAATCCTTGTGATATCACAGGAACAAGCTATTGTTTTGTCGTAGTGATAAAGTGTGGCAGGACCAGCTTCTGGATTAGTTGATAGTGAAAATGGGCTTGTGGAAAATTGAGTAAGCAGTCATTTGGAAACCCAGAGCAAGAGGGGTTTGTTTAGCATCAAGACAAGTGGCAAAATGCATCTTCTTGTTCTATCAGTTCTTATGATTCCAACTAACTCTTGCACTCCACATACTGTATGTAAGATTTTAGATACAGCACACATGACACGTGAGGAATTTTTGCAGTGTCTATGATTCTGCTGGAGCTCTGCAAGGCTCACAATTAACCTTTGGGGAACTTTTATTCCCTCAGGTTCTGTGCCACTGCTGCCATGATTTGTATAAAACAAAAAGGTTCACAAGCCACTTGACTGGTAGTCCTCTCCTTGTTTGGCCCACTGCCTTGTTTTCTTTCCTGAGTCCTCTTTACTGACTCCTAGCTGTTTGGTGCATTGATATTGTACAGATGGAGTACAAATGCCATCACACTAGGTATGGGTAAGGATGGGGGTGGGGGGCAGGATTTAAATCTAGCTCAATACAAAAATAAAGCCCTTTTCTCCTCTAGTTCCACTCATGTTGAGATGTGTGTCCCCACCTAGAGAGGTATAGTAATTCATGCAGTGCTTTAAAATCTGGTAACTTCACACACACAAACACATGTCTGTACATTTCCCAGGACTCTATCACACTACATAATTATAGGGCTATGATTCCACTTTAATTGCAATGGTTACATCCTATGGAATCCCAGGATTGGCAGGTGAAGTAGGGGCCATTAGGATCTGCAGCCAGATAGCTCTCCTCTAGTGTCTCTGACCAAACTACAAAGCCCGGGACGATTCCACAGGATGCAAACATGGCAGTTAAAGTGGGATCATAGCACTACAATTGTGTACTGTGAAAGGGCTCCATATTATACAGTTATAGCAGTTTCATTCTACTTTAACTGCCATGGCTCCATTCTGTGGTATCTTCAAATTTGTAAATTGGGGAGGTGCTTCGAACAGTCTAGTGCACCCCTTTCAACCCTCAGAGAGAGTGATAAGAGCTCTCTTGTAGACAATTTTAAGCATCTCCCCAAATAACATAGGATAAGACCTAACCAGTTAAAGTGGGATCAAAGTACTAAGGGTACCTGGGAACACTCCAAATAGAGCAGGGGGGCAAAAGCAGCAACTAACAGGCTTTTGACACACATGCCAACACAATTTCTGTAGTACCTGCAATGACCCATGGCCACTAAATCCTCCCACATCCAGACTGATTTATGTTGCTGCTTCAGTTTCTACACTGCATTGGGAAAGAAGCAGTCACCATGAGGGGTACTGTCAGGGCGGAACTCCATCCCAGCTCCAGAGCAGCCAGGATTCCTGTTTCAGTGTTAATAACAGCAGCACAAAAGTAGTGATCCCTCTAATCAGGGGAGCAGTGGTTTTGATTAGGAGATCACTGTGAGAAGAGGCTTTCATTTCCCCACACTCTTGCCAGTCTCAACCTGTTACTTCCAGAAGCTCTTCTCCCCCACATTTCTTCTCTGCCACAACCTAATTTCTGCTCTCATTTGTCTCCCAAACTTAAGTATGAACCACCACCACCCCATTTATTGTTCACAAAACTTTGGAATTTCTAAACTTTTTTAACTGCTTTATCACACTAGGGGGAAAACAGGATTTAAACAAGAGTTAAATGAGTGTTAAACAGGAAATGCCTGGTGTTTATCACATGAAATTTCCTGTTTAACTCTTGTTTAAATCCTGTTTCCCCCTAGTGTGATAAAGCAGTAAGTATTTTCAAATTCTGTGTCCAGTTCCATTCCCAAGCATCCTATAAACTGAAGCTCCCTGTTTCAAATACACACGTTTCTGTTATCTCTAATCAAATGGAAACATGGTCCTAGTAGCTCCCGGACTAGGTAGCCTACCTTCTACTTCATTTCAATTGAATGGTCACATTCATTCTTGGTCAACCGTCTGTGGCAATATGGCAATCGTCCCACAAAACAGAACAATGCGTAGGTGAAGGTCTGCCATACTCACAAGGCCCCATCTGACCCGGTCATCAATGGCTGCCCTTGATTCCAAGCAATCCCCTTCACCATAGGAACAGGGGCAACAGCCTCAGTATTCAGACAGCAGAGAAGTAAACCTGGAGGAGATTTTTGGATGGGTCATCTTATTCCCAGAGGACGGAGTGTGTGATGGTGGTGGTAGGTGCTGCCCTGTTGACTTTTCAGAAGCAACAGAAGCAGTGGTGTGTAGAACTGATAAGCATGTCTCAAGAGGTGTGCTATCATGCCTTTCAGATCATTTCATTTTTCACAAGATAGAGGCACCAACAAGGAGATCAGTTATTTTGAACTGTATCCCAACCAACAGGCCAATGATTAATTGACCAATGGAGTAGATATAGTAGGATTGTTGGGAGGGAGTTTCCATGCCCTCCTGGGAGTGTTTTGATTGTGTATATTTACACAGAAGAGAGTTGGACTGGATGGCCTTTGTGATCTCTTTCAGCTCTGTGATTCTATAAATTTGTCATACAGAGGAAAAGGGAAGCCAAATATAGCCAGATACACACTCTGTAATTTTAAAAAAAAAACTGATTTTGGTAGCATTAAGGAAATATTGTGTGAGATCCCATGGTCAGAAATGCTTGAAGTAAAGGGACTTCATGATGCATGGTACTTTCTTAATGGCAAGATATTGAAAGTACGATGGCAAACCATTCTAATGAAGAAGAAAGGTAGGATGTTCCTAAAGAATCACGGCGGTCATACCAGGAATTTTCAGATGTGCTGTCATTTTAAAAAAGACATGCACAAGAAATGGAATAACAGGAAGGTTGTGAAAGAGGAATAGGAACAATTAGCCATCCGTTGTAAGGAGAAAGCCTGAAAATCTAAAGCTCAGAATAAGCTAATTCCTACTAGAAAAGTTAAAATATTTTGTTTTGTTTTGTTTTTCAAAGTAGTTTGCTCTGAAAAATTCTAATATTGCCTAGGCATGGAAATAATGTTTGAATATATTCAGAAAATTGTAAAACAAACAAACAAAATGAAACATATTTTCAGCTGTTGAAAAACTCTGATGAGAAGAATCCTGAACTGACAAGAATCTTTGCTGTTAAGGACCTATTCTGTGAAAAACTTTAAGTGGTTGTTTTGCACAGAATACAGCATTTTCTGCATGGAAAATAATATTTCAGTGCAGAAATATTAATTCCCACACATAAAATAATGTTTTCTGCACAGAAAATGCTGTAATTGGAGGTTTATTCTGCGTAAAATTTGTACATGGCTGATTTATATAGAAAACAGCATATTCTGCATAGGAAATAAGATTTGTTATGAAATATTATTTTTACACAGAGAAAATGCTGCTTGCTATGTAGAAACCATGTGCAAATTTTGTGCAGAATAATTTCTGAATTGCAAATAGCCTTCAAAAATGCCGTGTATTTTTTTAAAGACTTCATCGCGGAGAAAATGGCTGAAAATACTTCAAGAAGAAACTTAGTGAAGAATTACATACAGTATCCCTAATGTCTATGGCGACCCAGAGGACCTTTGCGGCAACCGTTCTCAGACTATGGAACGGCCTGTCGGACGAGATCTGTCATATTACAAGCTTGGACATCTTTAAGAAAGCTGTCAAGATGGAGCTTTCCAACAGGCCTTTCTGGAATCGTTTCACCCACCCATTGAATCGACTGTATTGCAGCCTATCAATTTTCTTGTAGCCCATCCGCCAGTTTTAGTTATTTTAGTTGTTTTAATTAATTTTTAGTATGAATTTTTTAACATAAGTGTAATTTCATTGTTATTTGGGGGGGATTTGGGACTATTGTATATTGTTATTTTACTATATTTTGACTGTTTTATTGTAAGCCGCCTCAGTCCTAATCGGAGTAGACAGGATATAAATAAAAGATTATTATTATTATTATTATTATTATTACTAATGTCAACTAAAAAGGAGGTATGTCGCACGTCTACTGATGCCATAAATATATTTTGGGAACTAACATGCATTAAATCATTAATTAAAAACTTTGACCCTAATATAAATATATGTTATCCTTAAATTCTACTGAAATCAATGGGAACCCTTGAAACTTGGTTGGCTTTCTGAAGTCGTGCTTTAGATTTAGTTTCAATTTACCACTTTCTAGAAATGTGTTCTTTCCCACCCCTATTTCATCCACCTATCCATACACAATATTATAGAATCTTTTAGCAATGTCCAATATGAAGCTCAAATAGTATGCAACTGTTTTTCTCCCAGTAAATAAAACACTGATGTTCCTTCCCAAAGCCTTTCTCACCAAGCCATTGATAAAATACTAAGAGCCAAAGATGCCCTTGGGATTAAAATAAAAGAAAGAAATAGAAAAAGAAAAATGTCAGGTTTTAGCTGCACTTGTCTGATAAAGGGGCTGATTGAAATCTTGCTGGGGGAGAAACAGAATTTCTTTGTTTTTGTTTTAATGGTCTTTGTGCCAGGTCCTTAGTATAGAAATGGAATAAACTGAAAGAGTGTCAATGTAATATACAGGCCAGTGCATGTTTTATGTTGCAAACAGAAATAGTATGAAGTCAGCATTACAATTTTCTAATGCAGTAGGAGAACATCTGGAAAAAATAAATTTGTTTAGCTTGAATAGCAGATCTATTTATTGAGCCTCCTTTCAAGAATATGCACATATCAACCCTGGGATTGGATTCACAAAACGGGGAGGTGGGGGAAGAGGGAGCGGGGGAAAGGGGGTCTGGTGAATTCAAATTGATGCACTACTTATTCCACAATAGTAATTCAATTAATGATTTTATAGACCCTATCAGTCAAATGGAATATAGAATCAAAGCAATTAACTTGCTTTGCCAATGCAGCAGAGTCTCAATCTCCACAAAGTGCATTGCAAAAAAATTTACCTTTTGCAGTGTGCCAGACAGAGAAAATTGCATTTGAGATTTGGAACTTCTCCTTTCCACACTGAAATAATGAAATAATATTGGGCCCTTTCTGCTGAGACCTTGAGGCATTTTCATGATACTAGGTCCATAGTAGACTCAAAGCAATTGTTTCTGTATAACTGTGGATACTATGAGGAGATACAAAATAGTTCTATCATACACACACACACACACACACACACACACACACACACACAGAGATTTTATGCAAGGAACCTTTGAAAAATAAACCCATTTGGACTGTGGATTGCAATGCTCAAATCAATGGCCAAAGTGAATATATAAGCAAATTGCCTTCTGTCTTTTTTTTTTTTTAAAAAGATCATAATCAGCACTTTCCCCATCCACAAAGAATTGGGACTGTGCATTTTCTGTCAAGACAAAGAGCAAAACAACATCGGGAGCACTTGCCCTTGAATTACTCTATTGGACACCTAGATTCTAGAGCAGATCATTAAACAGAGAGTCTGTGAACATCTAGAAGGCAATGCCATAATCACAAAAAGTCAACATGGGTTTCAGAGAAACAAGTCATGCCAGACAAACCTAATCTCTTTCTTTGATAAAATTACCAGCTTGGTAGATGAAGGGAATGCTGTGGATGTAGTATATCTTGATTTCAGTAAGGCCTTTGACAAGGTTTCCCATGATATTCTTGCAAACAAGCTTGTAAAAGGTGGGATAGACAAGGTAACTGTTACATGGATCTGTAATTGGTTGACCGGCCGAACCCAAAGGGTGCTCAACAATGGCTCCTTTTCATCCTGGAGAGAAGTGACCATTTTTGACACAGAGAGGAGAAATGCTTATGTCTCACCAGAGTTCTAGAGAAGCCTGGGCCCAGTGCTATTCAACATCTTTATCAATGACCTGGATGACAGAATTGGGAGCACACTTATCAAATTTGCAGATGACACCAAATTAGGAGGAATAGTTAATACTCCAGAGGACAGGACCAACATTCAAAATGAACTGAATAGACTAGAAAGCTGGGCCAAAGCTAACAAAATGAAATTCAACACAGAGAAATGTAAGGTACAGCACTTAGGGCAGAAAAATGAAATGCACAGATATAGAATGGGAGACACATTGCTGAATGAAAGTACATGTGAAAGAGATCTAGGAGTCCAAGTAGACCATAAGTTGAACATGAGTCAACAGTGTGATGCGGCAGCTAAAAAGGCCAATGCAATTCTAGACTGCATCAATAAAAGTATAGTGTCTAGATCAAGAGAAATAATAGTGCCACTGTATTCTGCTCTGGTCAGGCCCCACCTGGAATATTGTGTCCAGTTCTGGGCACCACAATTCAAAAAGGACATTGAGAAACTGGAGCGTGCCCAGAGGAGGGCGACTAAAATGGTAAAAGGTCTGGAAACCTTGCCCTACAAGGAACGACTCAGGGAGCTGGGGATGTTTAGCCTGGAGAAGAGAAGGTTAAGAGGTGATATGATAGCCCTGTTTAAATATTTGAAAGGATGTCACATTGAGGAGGGAGCAAGCTTGTTTTCTGCTGCTCCAGAGAACAGGACCCGGAACAATGGATGCAAGCTGTAGGAAAAGAGATTCCACCTCAACATTAGGAAGAACTTCCTGACAGTAAGGACTGTTCGACAGTGGAACAAACTCCCCCGGAGTGTAGTGGAGTCTCCTTCCTTGGAGGTCTTTAAGCAGAGGCTAGATGGCCATCTGTTGGGGATGTTTTGATCTGGATTTCCTGCATGGCAGGAACTGGATGGTCCTTGTGGTCTCTTCCAACTCTAAGATTCTATGATTCTATGATACTCCAGACCCACTGCTCAATGTGTGCATAGCCACAAAGCTGGAAGAGGTCTCCCATGACTTCCTTATGCAAGGAATTTGACTCCACTTAATGGGCTAGCCAAGACCACATGCAAGTCTCCCTGGTCTTGTTTGTAGCCTTTGGGGCGGGGGACTCAAAAGGAAAAAAAGACATTTTCAAGTCTTTATCCAGCCCTGCAAAAAACACCAAAGAATTATCTCGGGGGGGGGGGAGGGTGCCTCCACAGGTAGCCAGGTTTAAACTGACGGTAACCAGACAGTTTGAACCAATGGTACCCTTGACTCTGCTTGTTTGAGCCATTAGCTGTCTGGACTCCTACCTTCCTTACTTTGTAAAGCATTCTATAGTTTTTATAGCAAAAAAGACAAACCATGCAGGCAATATGCAAAGATCTAACTGTGTTAAAAATCAGTATGTAAAGGGATCATGAACCTTTGAGACTAACTGAAGGATAGAAGTTGGTAGCATGAACTTTTGTACACTTGAGCCTACTCAATATTCTACTTGTTTGGGAAAATAAGCCCATGGTTTGCAGCCAATGGGCATAGCCACAGACACAGACAAACACATGAACTGAAAAACAGGGGGAGGGAGAAAAGAAAGGGGAAGAAGAATGACATAACAAAGAAAACCCTTCCTCATTTGTTTTGAAGTAAATGGGAGCATCCTTGAGGCAGAAGGGATAGAAAACAGTGGAGAAACCCAGGATTTCATTGCAGCTGAACTTATGTTGTGTTCACCTAGAATAAAATGGCAACAGTAAAGATAAGATTTCATATTCTTTATCATTCAAGGTTTGTTTGTTATTTTGGAGGAGAAGGAGGAGGAGGAGAAGCGTTGTTGCTGTTTAAATGTGTACATATTTAAAAGTTATCCTGATTTTTATTTATTTATTTACAGTATTTATACCCTGCCCTTCAGCGCTAAAGGCTCTCAGAGTGGCTTTGGATCCTGATGATCCAAATATCACAAAGGAAAGGTTATGCTTGAGAGACTATGGTCTAAATGAACTCTGCAAGGTAAAGGTTGACCAATCCATGTTGGTCATCTACAAAGAGGGCGTGTCTGATAGCCCCTTAGTGAAGTCCTGTGGTGTTATGTAGTTTCCTGGCTTTTTTCAAACAAGAGGAAGGGAGGAATCAAGTCAGATACTTGATTTAAATCCATTATGTTAGTCCCAGTTTACAAAAGATTCATGGGATCAATGGGGACTTGGTAAATCAACACTCCTTTGATTCAATAGGTCTACACTAGTTACAGCAATTGGGTGTAGGCTCTTGCATTGTAAAGTATTTGAAGATTCAACGAAGTATCTTTTCACATAAAACACCACAGTTCTCACAAAAATCTCTATCAATAATTATAAACTATACACCACATCTACCCCAGCCCTCGACCCCCACACAAACATACCAGCCTTATCAATAGTACTCCACAACAACAATTTTCAGGAAAATTTTAAAGAAGCAGAGATAGACCAGAAGTTAAGGACCTCTTTAAATTCTTCTTCATCCCCACCAATTCTCCTGTTGCCCATGAGTCTCCTTGTCACTGTCACTCTCCTCTAATATCCTGGGGCCTCTTCCTCTCATCTTTGTACTCTCTCTTCTCTCTTGGGGTCTCACTCCCTTGTTTTTCCTTGTATCTCTCTGTCTGCCCACTCTGTTTTGTTTTCTCCCTTTTCCTTTCATTTTTTCTGATTTATTTGTCTGTGGCACAATGTCCATTACAAAATGTTACAAAAGAAATGCAGGAAAATTATAATAATACAACATGCTACCAACATGCATACAAAAAAGTATCTACAAAGTACTAGAATTAAAACAATTAAAATTATAGGGGAAAATGCCAGGGCACAATAAGGCTACAACAACTGGTCCACTTTACAATCCACTTCTGATGTTTTTAGAAATTTGCAGCAGATCTTTTGGGCTGCTACTCCAAAGGTAACCACCTGAAGTGTAATAGATCTGGAGTGGCCTGCCAATAGATCACAAATAATATCAAGTAGCATCCAAGCCACCCTCACTTTCAAAAGGTCTCCCAGGAAATGATTCCTGGGGTCTCTATACAGTGGGCAAGGTAAGGGTCAATGCACTAAGTCTTCCACCTCCCCAGTACCACAAATACATAAATTTTGTGTGTAAGAGATCCCTTTATAATACCTTCCCTAAATGCACTGAAGGCATTGTCTGAAAACAGAGGGCAGTAAAGACTTTTCTCAGAGCAGTGAAAGCTAAGTCTTGGATGTACAGTTGGAAATATTGTTCCCTTTTCCTTGCATTCTCCCTATTCTACAATTATGTGGTCTCGTGTGATTCCCTCTCCACTTTCTCTGTGTGTCTCCTTTCCTCCAATTCCTTTTCTCTCCTCTTGTGTCCTCACCTACCCTATCTCCACTTCTCCAATCCCCATCCCCCCATTTTCTGCACCAGCCATCCTTTCTTTCCTCTGCATGCCTCTGCACTGAAAGGCAGCATGCAGCAGAATTCTTCTTCCTGCTCTTTCCCTCTTGTTCTTTGTTGCCTAAATTAAAAACCCCAATAATGATGGTAGGGGAGGCCAAGAGGATAAAACAGAAAACATAAAAGCAACCCTTTTATATCCCCCCCCCATGTCCTTAAAATTATACCAAGTTCAGTTGCGGAAAAGGTACTTTTTGTTCTGACTTAATACATAGTGTAGCAGTTTGAGCATTGGACTACGACTCTGGAGATCAGGGTTCAAAATTGGCCATGGAAACCCATTGGGTGACCTTGGGCAAGTCACACTCATGCAGCCTCAGAGAAAGGCGAAGGCAAATCTTGCCAAGAATACCCTGTGATAGGATTTCCTTAGGGCTACCGTAAGACAGAAATGGCTTGAAGGTACACAACAACAAAATTCCATCACCACCCTGGGGAAATATAATTTAAAGACATTAATATTAACATATGGGTTCCAATCTTCTATCTCCAATACAAATTAGAAAGCAGATGGTGAAGTAAGAATTCCCTTTTGACTATTTTGTAAATTGATCTGTATTCTTTTTATGCACTGTATGTTACTTGTGTTAACACTTATTAGTCTGTGAGACAAAAATCAATTCCACCAAATCCCTAACAGGTTCAGACCTAGCCCAAGACATTCAGAGCAAGCAGGGCAGGCATCGGGGTGCACTCAGCTCTCTGTCTTTTATCCAAGGAAAATGGCTATTGCGGGAAGTGCAAAGCACTTTCCAGAAAGATGTGGCTGTGTATGGCAGAGGCAATATTCAACTTTTTACAACCCATCACTCCCACATCATCCCCAAGAGTAAACCATCCTTTACCAGCAGCATACACTTTCCATGACTAGAGAAGCTCAGTGCATTGATTAGTACACAGACATTTCATTGAAATAGCAAAGTGTTTTTAAAATCCAAGAGCAGACGTACGGCTTGGACAAAGGATGTTGTTGAGCAAGACTTTATCTAGAAGCCTTGCCAGCCAGAAACAGTTCCCAATGACTTCAGTGCAGGGAAGCTATGATGGAGCATCCAAAAGTATATGCAAAGTTCATAGTGGAGATATTACACTGAAAGAACAGCAGTCAGACAGAGGCAGGTAGCAGATGCATGGCAGACAGGTGGCATCATCCGAGGTAATGATGAGTGCCAGAGGCATATATGATATGGATCTGGGATTTGATATGTTCAATTAGGTCACATCATGCCACCCTGGCAAGAGGCAATATTTTCGGTGGTCATGCATCCTACTGTGAAGAAGATGCATCTATTTGTATAGCTATTAAAGGGTAGTGCCTTATTTGAAGGCATCCCATGTTTAGGTTGTCCAAATCCAAGTTCAGTTTCAAGTGAAAGAACCATAAGAAGTGAGAGCAGAAACCTTAGAGTAGTCCATCAAATGTGAGGACCTGGACAACAGACACAGCAGGAGGCACAAAAGTCACCTGCCCACAGTCTCCTCCACTGCTATACTATGATGGATTGTGTTTTTCCCCCCAAATTAAATCAATTATTTCTAAATTTGCATCTCTCTCCCTTTCTTTCTCTTGTTCTTGTGTGTCTTCAAGTCATATCTGATTGATGGCAACCTTAAGATGCACACCTATCTTGGGGTTTTCTTGGCATCATTTGTTCCGACAGGGGTTCCCTTTGCTGTCTTCTGAGGCTGAGTGTTTAATTTGCCCAAGGTCACCCAGTGAATTTCCATGGCCAAGTGGAGATTCAAAGTATTTTCTCCAGAGTCATAGTCCAACATTCAAACCACTATGCTCTTTCTCTCTAAATATATATGGATATAGATATAGATATTCAGTTTCATGCAAATGCGTGTCCTCTTCTGTTCTTTTCTGGTAATGTATTTTCTCTTTTTGGCAGCATGTTAAGTGGCCACGATAGCAGAAAACAGAAGGTAATGCTCTTGCTCTACAGCAACACAGCATTGGAGCAGAAAAGAGTTCCTTAATGGTTCAAAGATGACCTACTGCACCAAAGGCAGCAAGAGTGAGACAGGCAGTATTGTGAGGCCAAGTTGCATCTATTTGCCATCCGATGAGATGTAGAACATGTCATAACCCTACTGATTTTATCACACAGGAAGCTTTCCATGAGTAAATCACCATGAAATCATCAGAAATTGTGAAGGAAGTGTGATTGGGGTTCATACCCCAATCAGGAAATCGTCATGGAGCCACCATTTGGTAATAAAGGGATCTTCCGTTATTGCCAAATGGTGGTTCCATGACAATTTACTGATGAGAGAAGTGAGCCCCGACATCTCCATGTCGATGTACTGATGGTAGACGCACGCGGGGGTGTGAACCCTGATCACACTTCTTTCATGATTTCTGATTATTTCATTGTGATGTACTCACAGTAAACCTCCCGTGTGATAAAGTCCTATGTCTTCCTTGATATTGGGCAGCAGAGGAGGGAAGCAAGAGGCAGATGTGCAAGCCAACTGAATCCAAGCACAGTCTTCATATCAGTGTGGAGTTATAGTGCTAGACAGGTTGAGAGCTAAGGTACTATACTAAACAGCAAGGTGAGCAAGTGGAGGCATGTGAGAGCAGCACTGAGTGCACCTTACAGATGCATATAACCTTTAGATCTCAGAAGGAATGTGTGAAAAACAATGAAGTTAGCTACAATGTGTTACAGGGATGGTGGCAAAAAGGGGAGTACAAAAGGGTCCCCCCCCCCAATTTTAACATTACTTGATGCCATTATGTTACTTTTTCTGTAATAAGTAATGTTTTCTTGTCACTTTCACTCAGTTTTTTGCATTGTTTCAGGAAACTGTTGGCCAGTTTGTCCTTTAAGATGATTATTTTTAAAAAAGCAACCAATAATATATTAAGTAACATGTTACTAATGTGCAATATAATGTGCCACTTCCTCCCCCCAACAAATAATGAGAGAAAAGTATTATTTTAAGTGAATATTTTTAGTTTTTAAAAGGTATATTCCAAGCTCTAGTAAGCTAGTAATGTGGATAGCACTTCAGTACAATTGTCCCCACTCCGATGTTTTTATTGATTGTATTTTCTACGTAGTATGTGTGTACACCATAACATCAGTGGATGTTGACAACAATCTACTAGTAGTAGTGCTTCTACACACTATAATAAAAAATACGTTTATACAACACTTAGACCTTTGCACAGAACACAAAACCTCAGCAAAGAACTGAGACACAATCAGATGGAGAATAATGCTAGGCTGTAACTCACTCACAGGCAGAAACAATACTGAACATATAAAATCTATGCAACCAAGGACAGAATGAGAAAGTTTGGGTGAAGGAAAGTGATTTACCTATAGTAGCTGCCAAATAACTTAACAAAATAGGGTGAACTCAAATAACGTCAAGAGTAATTCCATATTAAGGTGTCAATTTAGGAAAGAAGTAAAGGGAAGGGCTCGTTCACCAAGGATTTTAGAAAAGGATTGGATGGAAAAATATCAGGAATAGTTAACATAAACCAAAAGCCTTTCAACACACCACTTTCAATATTTCTCCTAAGAGGCGGAACTATCAGGTTTCACACAGAGATGCTATCTGTGTCTCCATGTCCTTCTGAATCTCCAAATTGGTTCACAGACAGCCGCATTTATGTCCAATTGCTTGGAGGGCATGTACTTTATTTTAAATGAATTCCAAATCACTACCAAGCATTTGTTTTAGTTCAGAAATTAGAATCAATCCAAAACCAATGTATAGTCCTGAAATATTATTTGTGACTATAACAATAGTTACACGTAATGAGCTGCTATTTTACTATCCTGAGCAAGACTTAAGCTCTCATATGTCGGCGGGGGAATCTAGTGATTTCCCTTTCTGGATCTTTTTACAACTTCGTAAGAATGCATTATCAGGTGGAAATTATATTTGTTCCTTCCCAAGGTTTGTTATTTCTATTGTTTATTAGTTTGTTATTTGATAAAAATTAATTTTAAAAAAATCTAATATTTTATTTCAAGCCTTCATTTCACATGGTATTTCCAACTTCAGGCTTTATGAGTCAGGAAAAGCATGAGGCAAATAGCATCCAAGCCATTTTATTTCATATATATTCATGGTTGCTCATCTTTTTGACTATTGTGTCTTTTGAAACTTAATGTTACCCTTCCAATTACAATTTCTAGTTTTACTGGGAATGTAAAATGACTAAATCTTTGATCTCAAAGATCCTAAGGACAACATCCTCCCAAAGTATTGAATTCTTACAGTAATGTAAGGTTTGCCCTTCTTTGGCTACATCTGCACTGTAGAAATAATGATGTTTGATACCACTTTAACTGCCTGGCTGCGTGCTATGGAATCCAGGGATTTGTAGTTTCTTGTGGCACTAGAGCTCTCTGACCGAGAAGGTTAAAAAAAACCTTCACGAATCTACAAATCCCAGAATTCCATAGCACTGAGCCATGGCAGTTAAAGCACTGTCAAGCTGCATTAATTCTGCAGCGCAGATGCAGACATTGTTGAGACTATCTCACCAGAGCGATAACATAGGACATGTTTCAAATTTTATTGCAGTAAACAAGTCTATTGATGCCCATTGAAACAATATATTTCATGTGTTTGGGACTTTAAGATAATGAAACAGGATACATTTGTTAATTTTTATCTGGGACACAGTCATGTTAGTGTCACATTCAGTCATCCAACCCAGTTAATTATTTTCTTTCTTTTGACTTATGTTCAAGAGGTGACAGTTCTCTAGATCTTGCTCACATAATCCAGGCCCTCGGTGTCAGTGCCTGAAATGAATTACTGTTTATATTAGAAACTTCATTTAATAAATTAGGTCTGGTCCGTGAACTGTCAAAGTTCCCTTATGTCTGTAATTCATATATAACAGATGCCTTTTCCAAGACTTTCAGCTAGAAAGTAGCCAACATGATTGCTTCCTCTTTGCCATTACTAGGTTCTATGGATTTAGCTATCTACTGCCTATAGAGAATTAAAAACAATTTAAAAGGGCATCTGGTAGAAAGCACTCTAAGTCACAGAAAAATTGTTCCATATACAATGCGCTTCTGTTTAGGCCAGAGAATTATTCAGTAATTGGCACTTGTTTAAATAGACCATTCAGATTCAGCTTGGCTTTGGTTTTCCAATTGCAGATTGAGTTACTGAACTTTCTTCTTTCCAAACAAAAAACTTGGGGAGTCCTGATTTTTTCCAGCATATTCATGGCACCACTGTGATTAAGAGCAACAGCTAATTTTTTTGTACAAGAAACAAACACATTTTTCAAAAAGTGACATAAATAATTCAGACATTTTCCCCCAGATTGTTTATAAATTATATATATTTAGTTTACTCTGGCCTAGTTTGTGTAAAATTAGTTGTTGTGGTGGTTTTTTTTTTAAAAAGAAGGCAATGATTTTTTTAATTGCAAAATTTAAATGGTAAGGGGGAGAGGCTGATATGCCATATTAATTTGGGGGGTAGTTTCTTTATTTAAAAGGGTACGCCAAAAATCCTATTATTAGACTGACTGTTAGAAGCTTACTATTCCATTGTTTACATTTTTCAAAGCCCTCTTAATGCAGGAACAGTTGTCACATGAAAAGTTAATAATGAAGCATATCTATAAGGATATAAAATAATGTTGTGGAAACATCAGTTCGCATCAACTGTTATAAGTTCAGACACTTGGAAAATTTCCTTCTATAGCTTTAGGTGACAACATTATGCTTCTTTTCTTTTCTTTTTTAAAAGTTTGGTTTGTGCATTCCAATTCTTTTTAGGGTGTATTTGCCCCAAAATGTCTGTCTCACAGTACAAGACATTTTGAACACAACAGCTGTCCAATGAAAATTTCATTGTTCTTCCTAGTAACACATTAAGATTTCAATCCAAGCTAAATTCATTGCTATGGGAATAGAAAGTGAGTTTCCTGTGTCACTGTGCATCTATCAAATGAAAATTAAGCAGGTAACTATGGGAAGCAGACACAGCAGATGTGTGTCAGGAAGTGGATCACAATTGGTTAGTCAATGGTTGAGGAGAAGGCTAGTGACTGCAGGATCCATACTGGACAAAACACACTCACATCTTCCTCTCATCCCACTTTTTCAGCTGTTTTTTAACATGTCCCAGTTTCTCTCTTATCCTTCCACATTCTCACTTTCCTCACCTTACTTCAATTGATCCAAACTGAGGACCTTATCACATTACCTTTTAACCCAGCAGCAGCCTAATGGGCTACAGTCTAGGACATGGCATGGAGGTGGGGGTTATTGCATTGTAAATCTCCACTGAATCACCAAGTGCCAGCATCCCATGTCCCAGCTGTGCTCAGCTGGCCCATTTTAAAACTCAGGGAGCTTTTGTTTTCAAAAAGGGGCCCACTGAGCTTGTCTGGGACACGAGATGCTGGCACACGGCGATTAGGTAGCGATTTACAATGCGATAATCCCAACCTCCATGCCACGTCCTGGCTGTAGACTGCTTTGGGGTTAAAAGGTAATACAGTAAGGTCCTGAGTTCAGAGTACAATTGTAGTTTGCACTAAGTTAACTTAGGCCCCAAACAGATGGGCCAAAAGTGCCATGATGGTGCTGATGTTAGGGTTCTGGAGTGTGCAACATCCACACGCTCCAGAACCCTAACATGTATGGATGGTGCCATCTTTACATGGCACCATCCATACTTGGCACACGTGCATGAAGCAAGCGCAGTGCTGTTTCCGCACTGCTGGGTGCCACACTTGCATCTTGGATGCATCGCACTGAGTCAATGATGCACTGATAACAACATCCCGGAGCCCCAAAAAGAACCTGGAAGAACCGGGTTCTTTGTACTCCAGAGGGGTGTTGCACAGATTTGGTGGCTGCGGCATCCCTCCAGAGTTAAAACGGGTGCCTGCAGACCACCATTTTCGGGAAGTCTGTCTCGGGCCTCAGTTAACTTAGGGCCCAAATAGACAGGCCAAAATAAAGCTGCTTCAGGGCACTTTTGAGGCATACTGTTTAAATGATGCATATGTCCTAAGAGTCTGAAAGCCACGCCAAAGCCTCACTCCAGTCGTAAGGACTGGAGCGCAGCTTTGACACAGCTTCTGGCCTCTTAAGATGCAAGACACTTCCAAAGTGATCTGAAGAAGCTTTATTTTGGCCTGTCTGTTTGGGCCCTTAGTTAACTAAGAGTTAAGGTGAGGAGAGAAAAGGAGAGGAGGGTGCAGAATCTTGCCATCCTCAAGATGCTCAAACAAAAGCTTCTACCTCTCCTAGGTTGTGTGTTCTTCCTCATTAATAACTGTTCCCATCTTGATCATACTCTGGTGTTGCTCAACTGTATGTTTTCGTCTGCGAATAGTTGGAGGGTATCCATACTCTGCCTCTTAGAAATACAACCTGTATCTCCTGCTGCTGTACCTAAAAAGTGAATTCAATAGTATCACAACTTGACTGGTGAATTCATTTCCTACTGCCACATACCTCGGTTTTGAAGTCCAATAAGCATTTTGGAAGTCAGGGTTTCATAAAATGGGTTTTCTGTTTTAGAGTTCTATTTTAAATTAATAATTTATATGGTTTTAAATTCTATATACAGTTTGGTTTTATTTTAATCATAAATTTTTTCTACATTTTGAGTTCTATGTACTTTCACTTTCACTTGCATCTTTTTATTTTTTAATAAAAATTGGGAGGAAAAACAGCATGATTGATTGATTGGTTGGTTGACTGAATTAATTTCTGCTTTTATCTAGAAAGGAGTATATTTTGCATATAACCCGCTGCCCACTTTGCCCATTGGGTAAGCTGATTCAGTTTGTTGTGGGGCAATTTTTTGCATAAAATTTTGAGACTTACATATGAGTATATACAATGCTAATATTCACCAAAATCCTGTTGGAGTATTTTGTGCTTGTAGGTAGACTTATGTGTGCAGGGAACAGAATTGTGAACATGCACAATGTCTGTATTCAGTAAAGGGCTGCTGATCCACAACTAAGGAGTTTATCACACACATGCCCCAAAAAAGTAACTTACCCCTAGCAGGATAGAGTCACTTATGGGATGTAGTCAGGTATTATCACAGGGAAAATGCTGCTGATGCCACCAGGTGACTGCATCTCAGCTAAATCCCAGCTCACAGCTGTGCTCAGCTGGCCAATTTGCAAAGTTGGGAAGCTCCCAGCTTTTCAAATTGGCCAGCTGAGTGCAGCTGGGAGCCAGGGTATAGCTGGGATGCAGTCGCCCAGCAGCATTTTCGCTGCGATAATACCTGACTGCATCCTGTAAGTGACTCTATCCTGCCATGAGTAAGTTGCTTTGGGGGGGGGGGGGTGATAGTAGAAGAGCATTCCTGAAGTGCATCAGTTATGCGTCTTCTCAGTTCAATAACTAGGTTACTTAGTGCCTCTGCTACTTAAGTGCATAAAATTTATGTTGCATGAAAGAACATATAGGATTCCCTAACATGAGACAGTGTGACTCATTGGGGGGGAAATGATGATGCTTGGTAGAGCAGAAGGCAGTAGGAAAAGAGGGAGACTGCATTATAGGGGGATTGATGGTCTTAAGGAGGCCACAGCTCTGAATTTGAAAGAGCTAAGTATGGCAGTGGATGAAAAGGAGTCATTCACAGGGCCATCTTAAGCTGAACTTAACTTGATGGCAACAACAACAATTTCCATGTTCTTTCCCCATTCCCTATGCAGGGCTGATGATGATCACAGTGCAAACATATCTGGACAGTCACATCTTTATCACCAGGTTATGGTTTCCCTTTCCCATCAAGCTAACAATGTTAGTGGAAATGCTTTTGTTTAGGCAGTCTGGGTTGATCATGTTTGATGTTTCCTTCATATCTTTCTAGATTGCTTAAAGTATTTGTAATCCACCTTGACAGTCCAGGTTTATACTACAAAGATTATATAAAAGCAAAGGTTAAAGAAATAGCTAATGCATAGTCATCCTTCAAGAAAGAGAATCCCTGAATTTTTTAAGGAGCAAAGATGCTTCAATGGAAAGCAGAATCACTGCCGTTTATTTCAGCTTAACAGCATTTCTGTGTCTCCAAACTCCTGGCTCTCTCTGAATGATTTGGATGTAAATTTCACAAGGCACTTTGCTGAGACTAAACGTCTGCTCCATTGCAAAGCCAAATTAATTGCTCGATTCTATATTCCAATTGACTGAGAATACAATGTTGCATCTATATAATTATAAATTGAATTACTATTATGGAATAAGGAACACTTTTCTTTTGCATCCAGCATATCTATTTAACTCCCTCTTGGAGCTGAAATGCAACATTGATGTTGAATATACCCAGCTTATGGGACCTAAGCAGTAGCATTGAAGAAGTTTGACCAGTTGTGGTTCAATCCACATTTCTTGACGTAGATTGGCTAATACAGTTGGCCCTTCTTTTACATGGATTTTTTTTTACATGGATTCAAGCATACACAGTTTGAAAATGTTCCCCAAAAGTATAAATTTCAAATATATTGCTTTTAAAAGCATCTGACGGAATAACACTTTTTTCTCCTCTGTTAAACTGAGGAGGAACTTTGCTGCTCAGTTCTTTAGGGGAAGGCTTAAATCTCACATGGTGAGACATGGTGGGGAGAAGGGGGAAACAAAAGAGGGAGAGTCCTCCTCTCTTTTCACCAGAGGGGAAAGATGCATGCAGAGTTCAATCCCTGGTCTATTTGCATTGGTTATCCACACTGCCGACAATGTGAATATTTTGAAGAAACTCGGGGGAAAGCCCAGTACTGATTATCCTGGGTTAAGTGGTGGGGGTTGGCAGCCTCCTATAAAGTGAATCAGGTGCATTCAGGATCCATGTGAACAACTCAGATTCAACCCATATTCATCTCAGATTATTTTCACTGTCTGAATAGCCTAACACACACTATGCAGACATCTTAGTGATCACAGCAGCTGTTGTGATCAATTGTTCCCTGTCAGTTGGGAAGCAGCCAATAACATCCCCATCCCTTCAAGTGCAACAGCCAGAAGCAGGATCCCTGGAGCAAATTCCCCATTGCCCCAGAGATTGCTCACACAAGGGGGAGGCATGGATATCAGTGAGCTGCTTTCTGATTGACAGAGGAACAGACCCCTGTCGATTGCAGTTGCTGCTGTGCAGTAAAAAGGGGTTGGGGGAACTTTCATGGTCTCTACATAATGCCTTGACTAGAGAACACATAGGCAGCATGAATATGAGCTAGTAATGAATGTACAATTCTAGATCATGCGTTCATAACTGACATAGGCCCGGTACAGACAGGCTGTTTGCGGCAATAGTAGGGCTCGAGTGCCGAGCCCTACTATTGGCATCATTACATCAGAAGACTATGGCCCTGTCCATATGGGGTGCAGCCTCATGATGTAAAGATGGCTGAGCACCCAAATGAACCTGGGCAGAAGAGACGTCATAGAGCTGCGTTGCAGTCCTTATGATGGCACAAAAAGGGCCATATGGAGCAGCTCCTTTTAGACAGCATGTCTGTGCTGCAGCATGCGGACGCTGCAGCACAGATGCAGGGCAAAGATGGGCGACATGTAGCCATCCCTCTGTACTGCCCCTTAGTTAATTCTGGCCATTATTTCTAAGTGCTGAAGTGAAGTTTTATGTTGCTACAATATCAGAATTTTGGGGACTGAGAGAAATTTTCACTGAATGGGAAAAAAACTTATTTGGGAGTGTAATGCCCTCACCACCACCGCCCCCGCCCCAAACAGCTACTTGGTCCCTGAACAGTGCAGCAGAGTTGCTGTAGGAGAAGGGGCTTCTTTGTTGGCCTCCATGAACAGAGGCCAGAGAGTAACAATAGCTTGGACTGATTGGCCAAGCTGTACCACATGATAGGGAGCAAATGCAAAGGCTATTAAAGCCTGTTGCCCCCTAGAGTGCCAGCTCTTCACTTTTGCTCCCCCCTCATTTATTCATTTGCTTATCCCCTGGCCTCAAATGGTTAAATAGGTTTTTAGGTCAATAAAATGTCCTTTGTTTAATCTACTTATTATGCCTGGTCTCGTTATTTCATGGTTGGTCAACAAAACCCTGCATGTGATAAGGGATTGGGGTTGGGAAGGGATCAATTAGTATTTTATTGTATTTCTAATGCATTTTTACTGTTGTAACCTGCCCGGATTCCTAGTGATTGGGCAGGCTATAAATAAATCATT